>NW_026902736.1:0-23854 GCF_943734735.2 Anopheles gambiae
TGACCGACAGTGGTTGTTGTGCCAAAGAAAAACGAAAAAATTATCGTTGTTACGGTCATGTTACATCCAAATAAAGGCATCTTGCACTAATTCATTGGCCTTGAAATTTGATGTTAAATTTTGTTGCCATCTATTATCGTTGTTACGGCCATGTTTCATCCAAATGAAGCCATCTTGCACTATTTGAATGGCCTTGAAATTTGATGTTGAGTTTTGTTGCCATCTATTATCGTTGTTACGGCCATGTTTCATCCAAATGAAGCCATATTGCACTATTTCAATGGCCTTGAAATTTGATGTTGAATTTTGTTGCCATCTATTATCGTTGTTACGGCCATGTTTCATCCAAATGAAGTCATATTGCACTATTTGAATGGCCTTGAAATTTGATGTTGAATTTTGTTGCCATCTATTATCGTTGTTACGGCCATGTTTCATCCAAATGAAGCCATATTGCACTATTTGAATGGCCTTGAAATTTGATGTTGAGTTTTGTTGCCATCTATTATCGTTGTTACGGCCATGTTTCATCCAAATGAAGCCATATTGCACTATTTGCATGTACTTAAAATTTGATGTTGAGTTTTGTTGCCATCTATTATCGTTGTTACGGCCATGTTTTATCCAAATAAAGGCATCTTGCACTATTTCAATGGCCTTGAAATTTGATGTTGAATTTTGTTGCCATCTATTATCGTTGTTAACGTACTTAACAACATGCCCGTCATGGGTTCAAGTCCCGAATAGACCGTGCTCCCATACGTAGGACTGACTATCCTGCTATGGTAACAATAAGTCACTGAAAGCCAAGCTCACTTCACTAGTGGGTACTTGGCAGGCCCTTGACCGACAGTGGTTGTTGTGCCAAAGAAAAAAAAAAATTATCGTTGTTACGGCCATGTTACATCCAAATAAAGGCATCTTGCACTAATTCAATGGCCTTGAAATTTAATGTTGAATTTTGTTGCCATCTATTAACGTTGTTACGGCCATGTTTCATCCAAATGAAGCCATATTGCACTATTGGAATGGCCTTGAAATTTGATGTTGAGTTTTTTTGCCATCTATTATCGTTGTTACGGCCATGTTTCATCCAAATGAAGCCATATTGCACTATTTGAATGGCCTTGAAATTTGATGTTGAATTTTGTTGCCATCTATTATCGTTGTTACGGCCATGTTTCATCCAAATGAAGCCATATTGCACTATTTGCATGTACTTAAAATTTGATGTTGAGTTTTTTTGCCATCTATTATCGTTGTTACGGCCATGTTTCATCCAAATGAAGCCATATTGCACTATTTGAATGGCCTTGAAATTTGATGTTGAATTTTGTTGCCATCTATTAACGTTGTTACGGCCATGTTACATCCAAATGAAGCCATCTTGCACTAATTCAATGGCCTTGAAATTTGATGTTGAGTTTTGTTGCCATCTATTATCGTTGTTACGGCCATGTTTCATCCAAATGAAGCCATCTTGCACTATTTGAATGGCCTTGAAATTTGAAGTTGGGTTTTTTTGCCATCTATTATCGTTGTTACGGCCATGTTTCATCCAAATGAAGCCATATTGCACTATTTGAATGGCCTTGAAATTTGATGTTGAATTTTGTTGTCATCTATTATCGTTGTTACGGCCATGTTTCATCCAAATAAAGGCATCTTGCACTATTTCAATGGCCTTGAAATTTGATGTTGAATTTTGTTGCCATCTATTATCGTTGTTACGGCCATGTTTTATCCAAATGAAGCCATATTGCACTATTTGAATGGCCTTGAAATTTGATGTTGAGTTTTGTTGCCATCTATTATCGTTGTTACGGCCATGTTTCATCCAAATGAAGCCATCTTGCACTATTTGAATGGCCTTGAAATTTGATGTTGAATTTTGTTGCCATCTATTATCGTTGTTACGGCCATGTTTTATCCAAATGAAGCCATATTGCACTATTTGCATGTACTTAAAATTTGATGTTGAGTTTTTTTGCCATCTATTATCGTTGTTACGGCCATGTTTCATCCAAATGAAGCCATATTGCACTATTTGAATGGCCTTGAAATTTGATGTTGAATTTTGTTGCCATCTATTATCGTTGTTACGGCCATGTTTCATCCAAATAAAGGCATCTTGCACTATTTCAATGGCCTTGAAATTTGATGTGGAATTTTGTTGCCATCTATTATCGTTGTTACGGCCATGTTTCATCCAAATGAAGCCATATTGCACTATTTGAATGACCTTGAAATTTGATGTTGAGTTTTGTTGCCATCTATTATCGTTGTTACGGCCATGTTTCATCCAAATGAAGCCATATTGCACTATTTGCATGTACTTAAAATTTAATGTTGAGTTTTTTTGCCATCTATAATCGTTGTTTCGGCCATGTTTCATCCAAATGAAGCCATCTTGCACTATTTGAATGGCCTTGAAATTTGATGTTGAGTTTTTTTGCCATCTATTATCGTTGTTACGGCCATGTTTCATCCAAATGAAGCCATTTTGCACTATTTGAATGGCCTTGAAATTTGATGTTGAGTTTTGTTGCCATCTATTATCGTTGTTACGGCCATGTTTCATCCAAATAAAGCCATATTGCACTATTTGAATGGCCTTGAAATTTGATGTTGAGTTTTGTTGCCATCTATTATCGTTGTTACGGCCATGTTTCATCCAAATGAAGCCATATTGCACTATTTGAATGGCCTTGAAATTTGATGTTGAGTTTGTTGCCATCTATTATCCTTGTTACGGCCATGTTTCATCCAAATGAAGCCATCTTGCACTATTTGAATGGCCTTGAAATTTGATGTTGAATTTTGTTGCCATCTATTATCGTTGTTAACGTACTTAACAACATGCCCGTCATGGGTTCAAGTCCCGAATAGACCGTGCTCCCATACGTAGGACTGACTATCCTGCTATGGTAACAATAAGTCACTGAAAGCCAAGCTCACTTCACTAGTGGGTACTTGGCAGGCCCTTGACCGACAGTGGTTGTTGTGCCAAAGAAAAAAAAAATTATCGTTGTTACGGCCATGTTACATCCAAATAAAGGCATCTTGCACTAATTCAATGGCCTTGAAATTTAATGTTGAATTTTGTTGCCATCTATTATCGTTGTTACGGCCATGTTATATCCAAATGAAGCCATCTTGCACTATTTGAATGGCCTTGAAATTTGATGTTGAATTTTGTTGCCATCTATTATCGTTGTTACGGCCATGTTTCATCCAAATGAAGCCATCTTGCACTAGTTGAATGGCCTTGAAATTTGATGTTGAGTTTTGTTGCCATCTATTATCGTTGTTACGGCCATGTTTCATCCAAATGAAGCCATTTTGCACTATTTGAATGGCCTTGAAATTTGATGTTGAGTTTTGTTGCCATCTATTATCGTTGTTACAACTATGTTTTATCCAAATGAAGCCATCTTGCACTATTTGAATGGCCTTGAAATTTGATGTTGAGTTTTGTTGCCATCTATTATCGTTGTTACGGCCATGTTTCATCCAAATGAAGCCATCTTGCACTATTTGAATGGCCTTGAAATTTGATGTTGAGTTTTTTTGCCATCTATTATCGTTGTTACGGCCATGTTTCATCCAAATGAAGCCATTTTGCACTATTTGAATGGCCTTGAAATTTGATGTTGAGTTTTGTTGCCATCTATTATCGTTGTTACGGCCATGTTTCATCCAAATAAAGCCATATTGCACTATTTGAATGGCCTTGAAATTTGATGTTGAGTTTTGTTGCCATCTATTATCGTTGTTACGGCCATGTTTCATCCAAATGAAGCCATATTGCACTATTTGAATGGCCTTGAAATTTGATGTTGAGTTTGTTGCCATCTATTATCCTTGTTACGGCCATGTTTCATCCAAATGAAGCCATCTTGCACTATTTGAATGGCCTTGAAATTTGATGTTGAATTTTGTTGCCATCTATTATCGTTGTTAACGTACTTAACAACATGCCCGTCATGGGTTCAAGTCCCGAATAGACCGTGCTCCCATACGTAGGACTGACTATCCTGCTATGGTAACAATAAGTCACTGAAAGCCAAGCTCACTTCACTAGTGGGTACTTGGCAGGCCCTTGACCGACAGTGGTTGTTGTGCCAAAGAAAAAAAAAAATTATCGTTGTTACGGCCATGTTACATCCAAATAAAGGCATCTTGCACTAATTCAATGGCCTTGAAATTTAATGTTGAATTTTGTTGCCATCTATTATCGTTGTTACGGCCATGTTTCATCCAAATGAAGCCATATTGCACTAATTCAATGGCCTTGAAATTTGATGTTGAATTTTGTTGCCATCTATTATCGTTGTTACGGCCATGTTTCATCCAAATGAAGCCATATTGTACAATTTGAATGGCCTTGAAATTTGATGTTGAGTTTTGTTGCCATCTATTATCGTTGTTACAACTATGTTTTATCCAAATGAAGCCATCTTGCACTATTTGAATGGCCTTGAAATTTGATGTTGAATTTTGTTGCCATCTATTATCGTTGTTACGGCCATGTTTCATCCAAATGAAGCCATATTGTACAATTTGAATGGCCTTGAAATTTGATGTTGAGTTTTTTTGCCATCTATTATCGTTGTTACGGCCATGTTTCATCCAAATAAAGGCATCTTGCTCTAATTCAATGGCCTTGAAATTTGATGTTGGGTTTTTTTGCCATCTATTATCGTTGTTACGGCCATGTTTCATCCAAATAAAGCCATATTGCACTATTTGATTGGCCTTGAAATTTGATGTTGAATTTTGTTGCCATCTATTATCGTTGTTACGGCCATGTTTTATCCAAATGAAGCCATATTGCACTATTTGAATGGCCTTGAAATTTGATGATGAGTTTTGTTGCCATCTATTATCGTTGTTACGGCCATGTTTTATCCAAATGAAGCCATCTTGCACTATTTGAATGGCCTTGAAATTTGATGTTGAATTTTGTTGCCATCTATTATCGTTGTTACGGCCATGTTTTATCCAAATGAAGCCATCTTGCACTAGTTGAATGGCCTTGAAATTTGATGTTGAGTTTTGTTGCCATCTATTATCGTTGTTACGGCCATGTTATATCCAAAAGAAGTCATATTGCACTATTTGAATGGCCTTGAAATTTGATGTTGAGTTTTGTTGCCATCTATTATCCTTGTTACGGCCATGTTTCATCCAAATGAAGCCATATTGCACTATTTCAATGGCCTTGAAATTTGATGTTGAGTTTTGTTGCCATCTATTATCGTTGTTACGGCCATGTTTCATCCAAATGAAGCCATATTGCACTATTTGCATGTACTTAAAATTTAATTTTGAGTTTTGTTGCCATCTATTATCGTTGTTAGGGCCATGTTTCATCCAAATGAAGCCATCTTGCACTATTTGAATGGCCTTGAAATTTGATGTTGAGTTTTTTTGCCATCTATTATCGTTGTTACGGCCATGTTTCATCCAAATAAAGGCATCTTGCTCTAATTCAATGGCCTTGAAATTTGATGTTGGGTTTTTTTGCCATCTATTATCGTTGTTACGGCCATGTTTCATCCAAATGAAGCCATCTTGCACTATTTAAATGGCCTTGAAATTTGATGTTGAGTTTTGTTGCCATCTATTATCGTTGTTACGGCCATGTTTCATCCAAATGAAGCCATCTTGCACTATTTGAATGGCCTTGAAATTTGATGTTGAATTTTGTTGCCATCTATTATCGTTGTTACGGCCATGTTTCATCCAAATAAAGGCATCTTGCACTAATTCATTGGCCTTGAAATTTGATGTTGAATTTTGTTGCCATCTATTATCGTTGTTACGGCCATGTTTTATCCAAATGAAGCCATTTTGCACTATTTCAATGGCCTTGAAATTTGATGTTGAGTTTTGTTGCCATCTATTATCGTTGTTACGGCCATGTTTCATCCAAATGAAGCCATATTGCACTATTGGAATGGCCTTGAAATTTGATGTTGAGTTTTTTTGCCATCTATTATCGTTGTTACGGCCATGTTTCATCCAAATGAAGCCATATTGCACTATTTGAATGGCCTTGAAATTTGATGATGAGTTTTGTTGCCATCTATTATCGTTGTTACGGCCATGTTTTATCCAAATGAAGCCATCTTGCACTAATTCAATGGCCTTGAAATTTGATGTTGAATTTTGTTGCCATCTATTATCGTTGTTACGGCCATGTTTTATCCAAATGAAGCCATCTTGCACTATTTGAATGGCCTTGAAATTTGATGTTGAATTTTGTTGCCATCTATTATCGTTGTTACGGCCATGTTTTATCCAAATGAAGCCATCTTGCACTATTTGAATGGCCTTGAAATTTGATGTTGAATTTTGTTGCCATCTATTATCGTTGTTACGGCCATGTTTCATCCAAATGAAGCCATTTTGCACTATTTCAATGGCCTTGAAATTTGATGATGAGTTTTGTTGCCATCTATTATCGTTGTTACGGCCATGTTTTATCCAAATGAAGCCATCTTGCACTATTTGAATGGCCTTGAAATTTGATGTTGAATTTTGTTGCCATCTATTATCGTTGTTACGGCCATGTTTCATCCAAATGAAGCCATCTTGCACTATATGAATGGCCTTGAAATTTGATGTTGAATTTTGTTGCCATCTATTATCGTTGTTACGGCCATGTTTCATCCAAATGAAGCCATATTGCACTATTTGAATGGCCTTGAAATTTGATGTTGAGTTTTTTGTTGCCATCTATTATCGTTGTTACGGCCATGTTTTATCCAAATGAAGCCATCTTGCACTATTTGAATGGCCTTGAAATTTGATGTTGAATTTTGTTGCCATCTATTATCGTTGTTACGGCCATGTTTTATCCAAATGAAGCCATCTTGCACTATTTGAATGGCCTTGAAATTTGATGTTGAATTTTGTTGCCATCTATTATCGTTGTTACGGCCATGTTTCATCCAAATGAAGCCATTTTGCACTATTTGAATGGCCTTGAAATTTGATGTTGAGTTTTGTTGCCATCTATTATCGTTGTTAACGTACTTAACAACATGCCCGTCATGGGTTCAAGCCCCAAATAGACCGTGCTCCCATACGTAGGACTGACTATCCTGCTATGGTAACAATAAGTCACTGAAAGCCAAGCTCACTTCACTAGTGGGTACTTGGCAGGCCCTTGACCGACAGTGGTTGTTGTGCCAAAGAAAAACGAAAAAATTATCGTTGTTACGGCCATGTTACATCCAAATAAAGGCATCTTGCACTATTTGAATGGCCTTGAAATTGGATGTTGAATTTTGTTGCCTTCTATTATCGTTGTTACGGCCATGTTTCATTAAAATGAAGCCATTTTGCACTATTTGAATGGCCTTGAAATTTGATGTTGAGTTTTGTTGCCATCTATTATCGTTGTTACGGCCATGTTTCATCCAAATGAAGCCATATTGCACTATTTGAATGGCCTTGAAATTTGATGTTGAATTTTGTTGCCATCTATTATCGTTGTTACGGCCATGTTTCATCCAAATGAAGCCATATTGCACTATTTGCATGTACTTAAAATTTGATGTTGAGTTTTGTTGCCATCTATTATCGTTGTTACGGCCATGTTTCATCCAAATGAAGCCATATTGCACTATTTGAATGGCCTTGAAATTTGATGTTGAGTTTTGTTGCCAGCTATTATCGTTGTTACGGCCGTGTTTCATCCAAATGAAGCCATCTTGCACTAATTGAATGGCCTTGAAATTTGATGTTGAATTTTGTTGCCATCTATTATCGTTGTTACGGCCATGT
The DNA here is from genome assembly GCF_943734735.2 of Anopheles gambiae. Lineage (NCBI taxonomy): Eukaryota > Metazoa > Arthropoda > Insecta > Diptera > Culicidae > Anopheles > Anopheles gambiae. The sequence goes on from NW_026902736.1 coordinate 7,798, forward strand.
TTCATCCAAATGAAGCCATCTTGCACTATTTGAATGGCCTTGAAATTTGATGTTGAGTTTTGTTGCCATCTATTATCGTTGTTACGGCCATGTTATATCCAAATGAAGTCATATTGCACTATTTGAATGGCCTTGAAATTTGATGTTGAGTTTTGTTGCCATCTATTATCGTTGTTACGGCCATGTTTTATCCAAATGAAGCCATATTGCACTATTTCAATGGCCTTGAAATTTGATGTTGAGTTTTGTTGCCATCTATTATCGTTGTTACGGCCATGTTTCATCCAAATGAAGCCATATTGCACTATTTGCATGTACTTAAAATTTAATTTTGAGTTTTGTTGCCATCTATTATCGTTGTTAGGGCCATGTTTCATCCAAATGAAGCCATCTTGCACTATTTGAATGGCCTTGAAATTTGATGTTGAGTTTTTTTGCCATCTATTATCGTTGTTACGGCCATGTTTCATCCAAATAAAGGCATCTTGCTCTAATTCAATGGCCTTGAAATTTGATGTTGGGTTTTTTTGCCATCTATTATCGTTGTTACGGCCATGTTTCATCCAAATGAAGCCATATTGCACTATTGGAATGGCCTTGAAATTTGATGTTGAGTTTTTTTGCCATCTATTATCGTTGTTACGGCCATGTTTCATCCAAATGAAGCCAAACTGCACTATTTGAATGGCCTTGAAATTTGATGTTGAATTTTGTTGCCATCTATTATCGTTGTTACGGCCATGTTTCATCCAAATGAAGCCATCTTGCACTATATGAATGGCCTTGAAATTTGATGTTGAATTTTGTTGCCATCTATTATCGTTGTTACGGCCATGTTTCATCCAAATGAAGCCATATTGCACTATTTGAATGGCCTTGAAATTTGATGTTGAATTTTGTTGCCATCTATTATCGTTGTTACGGCCATGTTTCATCCAAATGAAGCCATATTGCACTATTTGCATGTACTTAAAATTTGATGTTGAGTTTTGTTGCCATCTATTATCGTTGTTACGGCCATGTTTCATCCAAATGAAGCCATATTGCACTATTTGAATGGCCTTGAAATTTGATGTTGAGTTTTGTTGCCAGCTATTATCGTTGTTACGGCCGTGTTTCATCCAAATGAAGCCATCTTGCACTAATTGAATGGCCTTGAAATTTGATGTTGAATTTTGTTGCCATCTATTATCGTTGTTACGGCCATGTTTCATCCAAATGAAGCCATCTTGCACTATTTGAATGGCCTTGAAATTTGATGTTGAGTTTTTGTTGCCATCTATTATCGTTGTTACGGCCATGTTTCATCCAAATGAAGTCATATTGCACTATTTGAATGGCCTTGAAATTTGATGTTGAATTTTGTTGCCATCTTTATCGTTGTTACGGCCATGTTTCATCCAAATGAAGCCATCTTGCACTATTTGAATGGCCTTGAAATTTGATGTTGAATTTTGTTGCCATCTATTATCGTTGTTACGGCCATGTTTCATCCAAATGAAGCCATATTGCACTATTTGAATGGCCTTGAAATTTGATGTTGAGTTTTGTTGCCATCTATTATCGTTGTTAACGTACTTAACAACATGCCCGTCATGGGTTCAAGCCCTTAATAGACCGTGCTCCCACACGTAGGACTGACTATCCTGCTATGATAAAAATAAGTCACTGAAAGCCAAGCTCACTTCACTAGTGGGTAATTGGCAGGCCCTTGACCGACAGTGGTTGTTGTGCCAAAGAAAAACGAAAAAATTATCGTTGTTACGGTCATGTTACATCCAAATAAAGGCATCTTGCACTAATTCATTGGCCTTGAAATTTGATGTTAAATTTTGTTGCCATCTATTATCGTTGTTACGGCCATGTTTCATCCAAATGAAGCCATCTTGCACTATTTGAATGGCCTTGAAATTTGATGTTGAGTTTTGTTGCCATCTATTATCGTTGTTACGGCCATGTTTCATCCAAATGAAGCCATATTGCACTATTTCAATGGCCTTGAAATTTGATGTTGAATTTTGTTGCCATCTATTATCGTTGTTACGGCCATGTTTCATCCAAATGAAGTCATATTGCACTATTTGAATGGCCTTGAAATTTGATGTTGAATTTTGTTGCCATCTATTATCGTTGTTACGGCCATGTTTCATCCAAATGAAGCCATATTGCACTATTTGAATGGCCTTGAAATTTGATGTTGAGTTTTGTTGCCATCTATTATCGTTGTTACGGCCATGTTTCATCCAAATGAAGCCATATTGCACTATTTGCATGTACTTAAAATTTGATGTTGAGTTTTGTTGCCATCTATTATCGTTGTTACGGCCATGTTTCATCCAAATAAAGGCATCTTGCACTATTTCAATGGCCTTGAAATTTGATGTTGAATTTTGTTGCCATCTATTATCGTTGTTAACGTACTTAACAACATGCCCGTCATGGGTTCAAGTCCCGAATAGACCGTGCTCCCATACGTAGGACTGACTATCCTGCTATGGTAACAATAAGTCACTGAAAGCCAAGCTCACTTCACTAGTGGGTACTTGGCAGGCCCTTGACCGACAGTGGTTGTTGTGCCAAAGAAAAAAAAAATTATCGTTGTTACGGCCATGTTACATCCAAATAAAGGCATCTTGCACTAATTCAATGGCCTTGAAATTTAATGTTGAATTTTGTTGCCATCTATTAACGTTGTTACGGCCATGTTTCATCCAAATGAAGCCATATTGCACTATTGGAATGGCCTTGAAATTTGATGTTGAGTTTTTTTGCCATCTATTATCGTTGTTACGGCCATGTTTCATCCAAATGAAGCCATATTGCACTATTTGAATGGCCTTGAAATTTGATGTTGAATTTTGTTGCCATCTATTATCGTTGTTACGGCCATGTTTCATCCAAATGAAGCCATATTGCACTATTTGCATGTACTTAAAATTTGATGTTGAGTTTTTTTGCCATCTATTATCGTTGTTACGGCCATGTTTCATCCAAATGAAGCCATATTGCACTATTTGAATGGCCTTGAAATTTGATGTTGAATTTTGTTGCCATCTATTAACGTTGTTACGGCCATGTTACATCCAAATGAAGCCATCTTGCACTAATTCAATGGCCTTGAAATTTGATGTTGAGTTTTGTTGCCATCTATTATCGTTGTTACGGCCATGTTTCATCCAAATGAAGCCATCTTGCACTATTTGAATGGCCTTGAAATTTGAAGTTGGGTTTTTTTGCCATCTATTATCGTTGTTACGGCCATGTTTCATCCAAATGAAGCCATATTGCACTATTTGAATGGCCTTGAAATTTGATGTTGAATTTTGTTGTCATCTATTATCGTTGTTACGGCCATGTTTCATCCAAATAAAGGCATCTTGCACTATTTCAATGGCCTTGAAATTTGATGTTGAATTTTGTTGCCATCTATTATCGTTGTTACGGCCATGTTTTATCCAAATGAAGCCATATTGCACTATTTGAATGGCCTTGAAATTTGATGTTGAGTTTTGTTGCCATCTATTATCGTTGTTACGGCCATGTTTCATCCAAATGAAGCCATCTTGCACTATTTGAATGGCCTTGAAATTTGATGTTGAATTTTGTTGCCATCTATTATCGTTGTTACGGCCATGTTTTATCCAAATGAAGCCATATTGCACTATTTGCATGTACTTAAAATTTGATGTTGAGTTTTTTTGCCATCTATTATCGTTGTTACGGCCATGTTTCATCCAAATGAAGCCATATTGCACTATTTGAATGGCCTTGAAATTTGATGTAGAATTTTGTTGCCATCTATTATCGTTGTTACGGCCATGTTTCATCCAAATAAAGGCATCTTGCACTATTTCAATGGCCTTGAAATTTGATGTGGAATTTTGTTGCCATCTATTATCGTTGTTACGGCCATGTTTCATCCAAATGAAGCCATATTGCACTATTTGAATGACCTTGAAATTTGATGTTGAGTTTTGTTGCCATCTATTATCGTTGTTACGGCCATGTTTCATCCAAATGAAGCCATATTGCACTATTTGCATGTACTTAAAATTTAATGTTGAGTTTTTTTGCCATCTATAATCGTTGTTTCGGCCATGTTTCATCCAAATGAAGCCATCTTGCACTATTTGAATGGCCTTGAAATTTGATGTTGAGTTTTTTTGCCATCTATTATCGTTGTTACGGCCATGTTTCATCCAAATGAAGCCATTTTGCACTATTTGAATGGCCTTGAAATTTGATGTTGAGTTTTGTTGCCATCTATTATCGTTGTTACGGCCATGTTTCATCCAAATAAAGCCATATTGCACTATTTGAATGGCCTTGAAATTTGATGTTGAGTTTTGTTGCCATCTATTATCGTTGTTACGGCCATGTTTCATCCAAATGAAGCCATATTGCACTATTTGAATGGCCTTGAAATTTGATGTTGAGTTTGTTGCCATCTATTATCCTTGTTACGGCCATGTTTCATCCAAATGAAGCCATCTTGCACTATTTGAATGGCCTTGAAATTTGATGTTGAATTTTGTTGCCATCTATTATCGTTGTTAACGTACTTAACAACATGCCCGTCATGGGTTCAAGTCCCGAATAGACCGTGCTCCCATACGTAGGACTGACTATCCTGCTATGGTAACAATAAGTCACTGAAAGCCAAGCTCACTTCACTAGTGGGTACTTGGCAGGCCCTTGACCGACAGTGGTTGTTGTGCCAAAGAAAAAAAAAATTATCGTTGTTACGGCCATGTTACATCCAAATAAAGGCATCTTGCACTAATTCAATGGCCTTGAAATTTAATGTTGAATTTTGTTGCCATCTATTATCGTTGTTACGGCCATGTTATATCCAAATGAAGCCATCTTGCACTATTTGAATGGCCTTGAAATTTGATGTTGAATTTTGTTGCCATCTATTATCGTTGTTACGGCCATGTTTCATCCAAATGAAGCCATCTTGCACTAGTTGAATGGCCTTGAAATTTGATGTTGAGTTTTGTTGCCATCTATTATCGTTGTTACGGCCATGTTTCATCCAAATGAAGCCATTTTGCACTATTTGAATGGCCTTGAAATTTGATGTTGAGTTTTGTTGCCATCTATTATCGTTGTTACAACTATGTTTTATCCAAATGAAGCCATCTTGCACTATTTGAATGGCCTTGAAATTTGATGTTGAGTTTTGTTGCCATCTATTATCGTTGTTACGGCCATGTTTCATCCAAATGAAGCCATATTGTACAATTTGAATGGCCTTGAAATTTGATGTTGAATTTTGTTGCCATCTATTATCGTTGTTACGGCCATGTTTCATCCAAATGAAGCCATATTGCACTAATTCAATGGCCTTGAAATTTGATGTTGAATTTTGTTGCCATCTATTATCGTTGTTACGGCCATGTTTCATCCAAATGAAGCCATATTGTACAATTTGAATGGCCTTGAAATTTGATGTTGAGTTTTGTTGCCATCTATTATCGTTGTTACAACCATGTTTTATCCAAATGAAGCCATCTTGCACTATTTGAATGGCCTTGAAATTTGATGTTGAATTTTGTTGCCATCTATTATCGTTGTTACGGCCATGTTTCATCCAAATGAAGCCATATTGTACAATTTGAATGGCCTTGAAATTTGATGTTGAGTTTTTTTGCCATCTATTATCGTTGTTACGGCCATGTTTCATCCAAATAAAGGCATCTTGCTCTAATTCAATGGCCTTGAAATTTGATGTTGGGTTTTTTTGCCATCTATTATCGTTGTTACGGCCATGTTTCATCCAAATAAAGCCATATTGCACTATTTGATTGGCCTTGAAATTTGATGTTGAATTTTGTTGCCATCTATTATCGTTGTTACGGCCATGTTTTATCCAAATGAAGCCATATTGCACTATTTGAATGGCCTTGAAATTTGATGATGAGTTTTGTTGCCATCTATTATCGTTGTTACGGCCATGTTTTATCCAAATGAAGCCATCTTGCACTATTTGAATGGCCTTGAAATTTGATGTTGAATTTTGTTGCCATCTATTATCGTTGTTACGGCCATGTTTTATCCAAATGAAGCCATCTTGCACTAGTTGAATGGCCTTGAAATTTGATGTTGAGTTTTGTTGCCATCTATTATCGTTGTTACGGCCATGTTATATCCAAATGAAGTCATATTGCACTATTTGAATGGCCTTGAAATTTGATGTTGAGTTTTGTTGCCATCTATTATCGTTGTTACGGCCATGTTTCATCCAAATGAAGCCATATTGCACTATTTCAATGGCCTTGAAATTTGATGTTGAGTTTTGTTGCCATCTATTATCGTTGTTACGGCCATGTTTCATCCAAATGAAGCCATATTGCACTATTTGCATGTACTTAAAATTTAATTTTGAGTTTTGTTGCCATCTATTATCGTTGTTAGGGCCATGTTTCATCCAAATGAAGCCATCTTGCACTATTTGAATGGCCTTGAAATTTGATGTTGAGTTTTTTTGCCATCTATTATCGTTGTTACGGCCATGTTTCATCCAAATAAAGGCATCTTGCTCTAATTCAATGGCCTTGAAATTTGATGTTGGGTTTTTTTGCCATCTATTATCGTTGTTACGGCCATGTTTCATCCAAATGAAGCCATCTTGCACTATTTAAATGGCCTTGAAATTTGATGTTGAGTTTTGTTGCCATCTATTATCGTTGTTACGGCCATGTTTCATCCAAATGAAGCCATCTTGCACTATTTGAATGGCCTTGAAATTTGATGTTGAATTTTGTTGCCATCTATTATCGTTGTTACGGCCATGTTTCATCCAAATAAAGGCATCTTGCACTAATTCATTGGCCTTGAAATTTGATGTTGAATTTTGTTGCCATCTATTATCGTTGTTACGGCCATGTTTTATCCAAATGAAGCCATTTTGCACTATTTCAATGGCCTTGAAATTTGATGTTGAGTTTTGTTGCCATCTATTATCGTTGTTACGGCCATGTTTCATCCAAATGAAGCCATATTGCACTATTGGAATGGCCTTGAAATTTGATGTTGAGTTTTTTTGCCATCTATTATCGTTGTTACGGCCATGTTTCATCCAAATGAAGCCATATTGCACTATTTGAATGGCCTTGAAATTTGATGATGAGTTTTGTTGCCATCTATTATCGTTGTTACGGCCATGTTTTATCCAAATGAAGCCATCTTGCACTATTTGAATGGCCTTGAAATTTGATGTTGAATTTTGTTGCCATCTATTATCGTTGTTACGGCCATGTTTTATCCAAATGAAGCCATCTTGCACTATTTGAATGGCCTTGAAATTTGATGTTGAATTTTGTTGCCATCTATTATCGTTGTTACGGCCATGTTTTATCCAAATGAAGCCATCTTGCACTATTTGAATGGCCTTGAAATTTGATGTTGAATTTTGTTGCCATCTATTATCGTTGTTACGGCCATGTTTCATCCAAATGAAGCCATTTTGCACTATTTCAATGGCCTTGAAATTTGATGATGAGTTTTGTTGCCATCTATTATCGTTGTTACGGCCATGTTTTATCCAAATGAAGCCATCTTGCACTATTTGAATGGCCTTGAAATTTGATGTTGAATTTTGTTGCCATCTATTATCGTTGTTACGGCCATGTTTCATCCAAATGAAGCCATCTTGCACTATATGAATGGCCTTGAAATTTGATGTTGAATTTTGTTGCCATCTATTATCGTTGTTACGGCCATGTTTCATCCAAATGAAGCCATATTGCACTATTTGAATGGCCTTGAAATTTGATGTTGAGTTTTTTGTTGCCATCTATTATCGTTGTTACGGCCATGTTTTATCCAAATGAAGCCATCTTGCACTATTTGAATGGCCTTGAAATTTGATGTTGAATTTTGTTGCCATCTATTATCGTTGTTACGGCCATGTTTTATCCAAATGAAGCCATCTTGCACTATTTGAATGGCCTTGAAATTTGATGTTGAATTTTGTTGCCATCTATTATCGTTGTTACGGCCATGTTTCATCCAAATGAAGCCATTTTGCACTATTTGAATGGCCTTGAAATTTGATGTTGAGTTTTGTTGCCATCTATTATCGTTGTTAACGTACTTAACAACATGCCCGTCATGGGTTCAAGCCCCAAATAGACCGTGCTCCCATACGTAGGACTGACTATCCTGCTATGGTAACAATAAGTCACTGAAAGCCAAGCTCACTTCACTAGTGGGTACTTGGCAGGCCCTTGACCGACAGTGGTTGTTGTGCCAAAGAAAAACGAAAAAATTATCGTTGTTACGGCCATGTTACATCCAAATAAAGGCATCTTGCACTATTTGAATGGCCTTGAAATTGGATGTTGAATTTTGTTGCCTTCTATTATCGTTGTTACGGCCATGTTTCGTTAAAATGAAGCCATTTTGCACTATTTGAATGGCCTTGAAATTTGATGTTGAGTTTTGTTGCCATCTATTATCGTTGTTACAACCATGTTTTATCCAAATGAAGCCATCTTGCACTATTTGAATGGCCTTGAAATTTGATGTTGAGTTTTGTTGCCATCTATTATCGTTGTTACGGCCATGTTTCATCCAAATGAAGCCATATTGTACAATTTGAATGGCCTTGAAATTTGATGTTGAATTTTGTTGCCATCTATTATCGTTGTTACGGCCATGTTTCATCCAAATGAAGCCATATTGCACTAATTCAATGGCCTTGAAATTTGATGTTGAATTTTGTTGCCATCTATTATCGTTGTAAGGGCCATGTTTTATCCAAATGAAGCCATTTTGCACTATTTCAATGGCCTTGAAATTTTGATGTTGAGTTTTGTTGCCATCTATTATCCTTGTTACGGCCATGTTTCATCCAAATGAAGCCATCTTGCACTAGTTGAATGGCCTTGAAATTTGATGTTGAGTTTTGTTGCCATCTATTATCGTTGTTAACGTACTTAACAACATGCCCGTCATGGGTTCAAGCCCCAAATAGACCGTGCTCCCATACGTAGGACTGACTATCCTGCTATGGTAACAATAAGTCACTGAAAGCCAAGCTCACTTCACTAGTGGGTACTTGGCAGGCCCTTGACCGACCGTGGTTGTTGTGCCAAAGAAGAAAGAAAAAATTATCGTTGTTACGGCCATGTTACATCCAAATGAAGCCATATTGCACTATTTGAATGGCCTTGAAATTTGATGTTGAGTTTTGTTGCCATCTATTATCGTTGTTACGGCCATGTTTCATCCAAATGAAGCCATCTTGCACTATTTGAATGGCCTTGAAATTTGATGTTGAATTTTGTTGCCATCTATTATCGTTGTTACGGCCATGTTTTATCCAAATGAAGCCATATTGCACTATTTTCATGTACTTAAAATTTGATGTTGAGTTTTTTTGCCATCTATTATCGTTGTTACGGCCATGTTTCATCCAAATGAAGCCATATTGCACTATTTTAATGGCCTTGAAATTTGATGTTGAGTTTTGTTGCCATCTATTATCGTTGTTACGGCTATGTTTCATCCAAATGAAGCCATCTTGCACTATTTGAATGGCCTTGAAATTTGATGTTGAGTTTTGTTGCCATCTATTATCGTTGTTACGGCCATGTTTCATCCAAATGAAGCCATATTGCACTATTTGCATGTACTTAAAATTTAATGTTGAGTTTTTTTGCCATCTATAATCGTTGTTTCGGCCATGTTTCATCCAAATGAAGCCATCTTGCACTATTTGAATGGCCTTGAAATTTGATGTTGAGTTTTTTTGCCATCTATTATCGTTGTTACGGCCATGTTTCATCCAAATGAAGCCATTTTGCACTATTTGAATGGCCTTGAAATTTGATGTTGAGTTTTGTTGCCATCTATTATCGTTGTTACGGCCATGTTTCATCCAAATAAAGCCATATTGCACTATTTGAATGGCCTTGAAATTTGATGTTGAGTTTTGTTGCCATCTATTATCGTTGTTACGGCCATGTTTCATCCAAATGAAGCCATATTGCACTATTTGAATGGCCTTGAAATTTGATGTTGAGTTTGTTGCCATCTATTATCCTTGTTACGGCCATGTTTCATCCAAATGAAGCCATCTTGCACTATTTGAATGGCCTTGAAATTTGATGTTGAATTTTGTTGCCATCTATTATCGTTGTTAACGTACTTAACAACATGCCCGTCATGGGTTCAAGTCCCGAATAGACCGTGCTCCCATACGTAGGACTGACTATCCTGCTATGGTAACAATAAGTCACTGAAAGCCAAGCTCACTTCACTAGTGGGTACTTGGCAGGCCCTTGACCGACAGTGGTTGTTGTGCCAAAGAAAAACGAAAAAATTATCGTTGTTACGGCCATGTTACATCCAAATAAAGGCATCTTGCACTATTTGAATGGCCTTGAAATTGGATGTTGAATTTTGTTGCCATCTATTATCGTTGTTACGGCCATGTTATATCCAAATGAAGCCATCTTGCACTATTTGAATGGCCTTGAAATTTGATGTTGAATTTTGTTGCCATCTATTATCGTTGTTACGGCCATGTTTCATCCAAATGAAGCCATCTTGCACTATTTGAATGGCCTTGAAATTTGATGTTGAGTTTTGTTGCCATCTATTATCGTTGTTACGGCCATGTTTCATCCAAATGAAGCCATTTTGCACTATTTGAATGGCCTTGAAATTTGATGTTGAGTTTTGTTGCCATCTATTATAGTTGTTACAACTATGTTTTATCCAAATGAAGCCATCTTGCACTATTTGAATGGCCTTGAAATTTGATGTTGAGTTTTGTTGCCATCTATTATCGTTGTTACGGCCATGTTTCATCCAAATGAAGCCATATTGTACAATTTGAATGGCCTTGAAATTTGATGTTGAATTTTGTTGCCATCTATTATCGTTGTTACGGCCATGTTTCATCCAAATGAAGCCATATTGCACTAATTCAATGGCCTTGAAATTTGATGTTGAATTTTGTTGCCATCTATTATCGTTGTAACGGCCATGTTTCATCCAAATGAAGCCATATAGTACAATTTGAATGGCCTTGAAATTTGATGTTGAGTTTTGTTGCCATCTATTATCGTTGTTACAACTATGTTTTATCCAAATGAAGCCATCTTGCACTATTTGAATGGCCTTGAAATTTGATGTTGAATTTTGTTGCCATCTATTATCGTTGTTACGGCCATGTTTCATCCAAATGAAGCCATATTGTACAATTTGAATGGCCTTGAAATTTGATGTTGAGTTTTTTTGCCATCTATTATCGTTGTTACGGCCATGTTTCATCCAAATAAAGGCATCTTGCTCTAATTCAATGGCCTTGAAATTTGATGTTGGGTTTTTTTGCCATCTATTATCGTTGTTACGGCCATGTTTCATCCAAATGAAGCCATCTTGCACTATTTAAATGGCCTTGAAATTTGATGTTGAGTTTTTTTGCCATCTATTATCGTTGTTACGGCCATGTTTCATCCAAATGAAGCCATCTTGCACTATTTGAATGGCCTTGAAATTTGATGTTGAATTTTGTTGCCATCTATTATCGTTGTTACGGCCATGTTTCATCCAAATAAAGCCATATTGCACTATTTGATTGGCCTTGAAATTTGATGTTGAATTTTGTTGCCATCTATTATCGTTGTTACGGCCATGTTTCATCCAAATGAAGCCATATTGCACTATTTGAATGGCCTTGAAATTTGATGATGAGTTTTGTTGCCATCTATTATCGTTGTTACGGCCATGTTTTATCCAAATGAAGCCATCTTGCACTATTTGAATGGCCTTGAAATTTGATGTTGAATTTTGTTGCCATCTATTATCGTTGTTACGGCCATGTTTTATCCAAATGAAGCCATCTTGCACTAGTTGAATGGCCTTGAAATTTGATGTTGAGTTTTGTTGCCATCTATTATCGTTGTTACGGCCATGTTATATCCAAATGAAGTCATATTGCACTATTTGAATGGCCTTGAAATTTGATGTTGAGTTTTGTTGCCATCTATTATCGTTGTTACGGCCATGTTTCATCCAAATGAAGCCATATTGCACTATTTCAATGGCCTTGAAATTTGATGTTGAGTTTTGTTGCCATCTATTATCGTTGTTACGGCCATGTTTCATCCAAATGAAGCCATATTGCACTATTTGCATGTACTTAAAATTTAATTTTGAGTTTTGTTGCCATCTATTATCGTTGTTAGGGCCATGTTTCATCCAAATGAAGCCATCTTGCACTATTTGAATGGCCTTGAAATTTGATGTTGAGTTTTTTTGCCATCTATTATCGTTGTTACGGCCATGTTTCATCCAAATAAAGGCACCTTGCTCTAATTCAATGGCCTTGAAATTTGATGTTGGGTTTTTTTGCCATCTATTATCGTTGTTACGGCCATGTTTCATCCAAATGAAGCCATCTTGCACTATTTAAATGGCCTTGAAATTTGATGTTGAGTTTTGTTGCCATCTATTATCGTTGTTACGGCCATGTTTCATCCAAATGAAGCCATCTTGCACTATTTGAATGGCCTTGAAATTTGATGTTGAATTTTGAGGCCATCTATTATCGTTGTTACGGCCATGTTTCATCCAAATAAAGGCATCTTGCACTAATTCATTGGCCTTGAAATTTGATGTTGAATTTTGTTGCCATCTATTATCGTTGTTACGGCCATGTTTTATCCAAATGAAGCCATTTTGCACTATTTCAATGGCCTTGAAATTTGATGTTGAGTTTTGTTGCCATCTATTATCGTTGTTACGGCCATGTTTCATCCAAATGAAGCCATATTGCACTATTGGAATGGCCTTGAAATTTGATGTTGAGTTTTTTTGCCATCTATTATCGTTGTTACGGCCATGTTTCATCCAAATGAAGCCATATTGCACTATTTGAATGGCCTTGAAATTTGATGATGAGTTTTGTTGCCATCTATTATCGTTGTTACGGCCATGTTTTATCCAAATGAAGCCATCTTGCACTATTTGAATGGCCTTGAAATTTGATGTTGAATTTTGTTGCCATCTATTATCGTTGTTACGGCCATGTTTTATCCAAATGAAGCCATCTTGCACTATTTGAATGGCCTTGAAATTTGATGTTGAATTTTGTTGCCATCTATTATCGTTGTTACGGCCATGTTTTATCCAAATGAAGCCATCTTGCACTATTTGAATGGCCTTGAAATTTGATGTTGAATTTTGTTGCCATCTATTATCGTTGTTACGGCCATGTTTCATCCAAATGAAGCCATTTTGCACTATTTCAATGGCCTTGAAATTTGATGATGAGTTTTGTTGCCATCTATTATCGTTGTTACGGCCATGTTTTATCCAAATGAAGCCATCTTGCACTATTTGAATGGCCTTGAAATTTGATGTTGAATTTTGTTGCCATCTATTATCGTTGTTACGGCCATGTTTCATCCAAATGAAGCCATCTTGCACTATATGAATGGCCTTGAAATTTGATGTTGAATTTTGTTGCCATCTATTATCGTTGTTACGGCCATGTTTCATCCAAATGAAGCCATATTGCACTATTTGAATGGCCTTGAAATTTGATGTTGAGTTTTTTGTTGCCATCTATTATCGTTGTTACGGCCATGTTTTATCCAAATGAAGCCATCTTGCACTATTTGAATGGCCTTGAAATTTGATGTTGAATTTTGTTGCCATCTATTATCGTTGTTACGGCCATGTTTTATCCAAATGAAGCCATCTTGCACTATTTGAATGGCCTTGAAATTTGATGTTGAATTTTGTTGCCATCTATTATCGTTGTTACGGCCATGTTTCATCCAAATGAAGCCATTTTGCACTATTTGAATGGCCTTGAAATTTGATGTTGAGTTTTGTTGCCATCTATTATCGTTGTTAACGTACTTAACAACATGCCCGTCATGGGTTCAAGCCCCAAATAGACCGTGCTCCCATACGTAGGACTGACTATCCTGCTATGGTAACAATAAGTCACTGAAAGCCAAGCTCACTTCACTAGTGGGTACTTGGCAGGCCCTTGACCGACAGTGGTTGTTGTGCCAAAGAAAAACGAAAAAATTATCGTTGTTACGGCCATGTTACATCCAAATAAAGGCATCTTGCACTATTTGAATGGCCTTGAAATTGGATGTTGAATTTTGTTGCCTTCTATTATCGTTGTTACGGCCATGTTTCGTTAAAATGAAGCCATTTTGCACTATTTGAATGGCCTTGAAATTTGATGTTGAGTTTTGTTGCCATCTATTATCGTTGTTACAACCATGTTTTATCCAAATGAAGCCATCTTGCACTATTTGAATGGCCTTGAAATTTGATGTTGAGTTTTGTTGCCATCTATTATCGTTGTTACGGCCATGTTTCATCCAAATGAAGCCATATTGTACAATTTGAATGGCCTTGAAATTTGATGTTGAATTTTGTTGCCATCTATTATCGTTGTTACGGCCATGTTTCATCCAAATGAAGCCATATTGCACTAATTCAATGGCCTTGAAATTTGATGTTGAATTTTGTTGCCATCTATTATCGTTGTTTCGGCCATGTTTTATCCAAATGAAGCCATTTTGCACTATTTCAATGGCCTTGAAATTTTGATGTTGAGTTTTGTTGCCATCTATTATCCTTGTTACGGCCATGTTTCATCCAAATGAAGCCATCTTGCACTAGTTGAATGGCCTTGAAATTTGATGTTGAGTTTTGTTGCCATCTATTATCGTTGTTAACGTACTTAACAACATGCCCGTCATGGGTTCAAGCCCCAAATAGACCGTGCTCCCATACGTAGGACTGACTATCCTGCTATGGTAACAATAAGTCACTGAAAGCCAAGCTCACTTCACTAGTGGGTACTTGGCAGGCCCTTGACCGACCGTGGTTGTTGTGCCAAAGAAGAAAGAAAAAATTATCGTTGTTACGGCCATGTTACATCCAAATGAAGCCATATTGCACTATTTGAATGGCCTTGAAATTTGATGTTGAGTTTTGTTGCCATCTATTATCGTTGTTACGGCCATGTTTCATCCAAATGAAGCCATCTTGCACTATTTGAATGGCCTTGAAATTTGATGTTGAATTTTGTTGCCATCTATTATCGTTGTTACGGCCATGTTTTATCCAAATGAAGCCATCTTGCACTATTTTCATGTACTTAAAATTTGATGTTGAGTTTTTTTGCCATCTATTATCGTTGTTACGGCCATGTTTCATCCAAATGAAGCCATATTGCACTATTTTAATGGCCTTGAAATTTGATGTTGAGTTTTGTTGCCATCTATTATCGTTGTTACGGCTATGTTTCATCCAAATGAAGCCATCTTGCACTAGTTGAATGGCCTTGAAATTTGATGTTGAGTTTTTTTGCCATCCATTATCGTTGTTACGGCCATGTTGTATCCAAATGAAGCCATCTTGCACTATTTGAATGGCCTTGAAATTTGATGTTGAATTTTGTTGCCATCTATTATCGTTGTTACGGCCATGTTTCATCCAAATGAAGCCATCTTGCACTAGTTGAATGGCCTTGAAATTTGATGTTGAGTTTTGTTGCCATCTATTATCGTTGTTACGGCCATGTTATATCCAAATGAAGTCATATTGCACTATTTGAATGGCCTTGAAATTTGATGTTGAGTTTTGTTGCCATCTATTATCGTTGTTACGGCCATGTTTCATCCAAATGAAGCCATATTGCACTATTTGAATGGCCTTGAAATTTGATGTTGAGTTTTGTTGCCATCTATTATCGTTGTTACGGCCATGTTTCATCCAAATGAAGCCATATTGCACTATTTGCATGTACTTAAAATTTAATGTTGAGTTTTGTTGCCATCTATTATCGTTGTTACGGCCATGTTTCATCCAAATGAAGCCATCTTGCACTATTTGAATGGCCTTGAAATTTGATGTTGAGTTTTTTTGCCATCTATTATCGTTGTTACGGCCATGTTTCATCCAAATAAAGGCATCTTGCTCTAATTCAATGGCCTTGAAATTTGATGTTGGGTTTTTTGCCATCTATTATCGTTGTTACGGCCATGTTTCATCCAAATGAAGC
>NW_026902737.1:0-144626 GCF_943734735.2 Anopheles gambiae
AACGGTGCGACAGCGTGTATCATACATGTGGTTTCTGTATGCTACATTATTGTTCAATTTATTTCATTCTCTCCTCTCTCCCAAAACAAACACAGACTCTCTTTCATTTTCCCATTCCACACATTCGCTCTTTATTTTACCTCTTTACCTCTACTCACACATACACTTTTCAATACTCACATTTCACACTGCCGAAAACCCGTTGCGGGACACACACGTACCCGTCTTGCCTGCCTTCTCTCCTCGTTCTTCCTTTCATCCAGCGTTGGCTTCGTCGAATGGTGTGCACGCGTTAAAAATTCTTCCTGCTTGCCTCCCCCTCGCTGTTCCCAGATGCTGCGCTAGCGTGCTGGATAATCGTCCCTACCTTCCTGCCGCCTCTCCTCTACCAGCCGCTAGCACGTTGAAGGATCGTTCCTGCCTTCCTGCCGCTTCTCCTTCGTCCGGCGCTAACGCGTTGAATGGTCGTTCCTACCTCTCCTGTCCTTTTGTTTTTGGCACTGCTGGTGAAAGAGGGAAATATTATCTATTTTGAAAACCGCTGTTCCATTTAACGCGAAGCATAATACTTACCAACCAATTGATTATTTCTATCGTGGTCCGTGCTCACTTCCGTTTGTGCGTGTGTTACGATTTGCTATAGAAAACGAAATTGATTTGATATCACCAATTATTAATACCATTCAATTTGATACAGATTGATATAATCCTTTATTAAATGCTGTACTTACCAAATAGTTTTTTTCCGTACTGGTTTCACGAGAGAAAAAACGAGCACGCATCGACGCGTCCTTCTTCTTACAAACTTGATTTTACACTACCACTTTTTCATATGAACGCGAAGCAGCGCCTTCCTCTGGTGGCTATACAGGTATTCCCCGATATACGCCATACACGATATACGCGATTTCGCTATAAGCTTTTTTTCTAAATTTTAAAGTTTTTTGAGCAAATTGTACTAATTTGACACATCGAATATCAAATTCAAAATAAATTCCCTTTTGGTCGAATATTAAAAACCATTTCAAAATGTGTACAATTGTAATATTCAGTTGAAATCATATCAAATAACTAATTTAGCGGCTAAAACCTACCTTTTCATGCAAAATTATATGAAAATTAGCTATAATTTGACTGAAAACTCGACATTTGCTAATATTCGAGATACGCTAATGCCTCCGGTCCGCATTAATAGCGTATATCGGGGAGTACCTGTACAATGATACAAAGAGCGGACGAGAGAAGATCGCTTGCGTGAACGCTTGGTGTAGCAAGCGAAATTGGACAAGTCCCAGAAAAGCGAGACACAAGAGTTTCTCTCGAACGATGGAAAGAGAAGAGCCATATGAAACATGAGGTTGGTTGATGTGACACAGCCAAGTTGCGAGCAAAAAATGACCAACACCCAGAAGAGCAAGACAGAATGAAAATTTTTCTGAATGTTAGAAAGAGAAAAATGATAGATACACATAAAAATCGCGCGATAATGCCGGTTGGGATTAGCGCGAAGAAAACGCAACACTACGGATAGTATGGAAAATGTTGCGCGTTCAATCCGATTGCCATGCGATTGTCCTGGGTGGGGCCCTTTTGACAGAAATCGCGCGACATGTAGGCTTAAACTCGTAGCTTAAACAAAGCTTATTGGCATTCAAAAGTTTAAGCCACGCTGAGTGCCCGCTCACGAGAGGCTTGATCGTTTAAGCTACCGCTATCCATTTAAGCTACGCACTCACAGTCGGTGAGTGCGTTCGCTCACTATGCTCCCCTCTCACCCTTTCTTTCCTCCTTTCTGCTCCGCAATTGCCCGTTGCTTCGAGCCGTTACGAACATCAACAATTCCTGGAAGTGTGGGAAGTATTGATGCTTTGTATTGAATTTTTATTCGGTGTGTGGCAACTACACGAAGCGTCAGTAAAACTTTCTGCTCGAGCTATTGCGTTATTGTGGAAATAAATAATAAAACCTGGGAAAAAATAAAAGGTAATACAGTTTAATAATATTGCTTAGCTCTTTTACAAAATGTGTTTCTGTTTCAGTCATGGAAAATAACGCATGTTCATGTCTTGCTTCATTGGAAGAAAAAATTGATAGAATTTCGTCCTTCCAAACGACTATGATGGCGCGGCTTGATGAAAATAGTTTAGAGCTATTCAAACTCAAGAAGCTAACAAGTTCATTGAAAGCCCAGGTAGAAATCTTGACTGACAATCTGTTGGCCCCACCGTCTGCCACTCCTCAAGCTTCTGGTTCAGTTTGTTTGGATGAAAACCAAAATGAAGAACCCCCAATAGAGAACAAGTCGATAACCCAAATAGACACACAAGAAAAGCTGGTGGAATTTAATGAAATGCTGTCTTCGGCTGATTATTTTCAAGATGTTGTAAAGCGATTGAATCGTGGTATGAAGGCCACACACTACAAGCAGCGCATGCACGATACGCTGTACACTATTTTTTGCCCTATTTTACTTACTAAGTGCAGCTGGAGCGGAGAAGGTAGGCCTGGACCAAAAATACCGTGGCATGATAAGATTAATATGCTACGCCTATTTAAATGCATGGCAAGCAATGGCTTAAATGAAGTATCGGAAAAAACGGTAAATGATTTTATTAGGATGAAATTAAAAAATGCTGTAAGCCATGCTAAGGAAAAACGAAAATCCCAGACTGTAGTGCATAAAAGCTTTTCTAAAATGAAAAAGAATCTTGAAGACCAATCAACCAATGTAAATATTGTAGATAGTTATATAACCTTTCAGTAGATAGTTTATTTTTGAAGTAATACTTGTGATTGCAATGCTGTGAAATGTCCCATGAAGTTCCTTTATATTAGTCATTAAAGGCATGAATTGATTATGAGAATTGGTAAATAAAAATATGATTGAACTAAAAATATTCGTTTGAAAACATGTTTTTAAATATATGTAAACAATAATAGAGATAATTCCTAAAATATTAAAGGTAATATGATATTAGGGAGGGGACCAGTGTAACGTTACTGTTAACAACATGTAAAATAAACCAAATGACGAAAATGTTCCACAATTTTCAGTTGCATGGATTTGAGTAGTATACGAATTACATAAAGTTATCGTTATGAGCCAGTGATTAAAAACATTTTAGACGACCGTAATACTACTAATATGAGTTTAAATGCTTCCTTAAACATTATGATTTTGTGATTATCAAAAAATAATATATTACATCCAAAAAAAGGAATGCATTCATCTGAAAAAAAAAAAATATTAATTAATATAGTAATGCTTTTTTATTCAACTTTATCTATCCATCGATTTATAACGATAAGATATATACAAAGGTATTTCCATGATCAGGTATTTTTATGTACTAAGCTCAGGGATCTCAGGGAACGTATGGAGGAGAGGAAAAAAAAACAAGTGTATCCGAAAGAATCGGGGATCCTGCGTGGTGCCTGGCAAGAGATTTGGAAGGTAGATTCACGGCTACTAATTTACATTTTATGCTATGGTGTGAAAGCTGAACCTTACTGCGAGGAGTGTTTTTTTTTAATTTTGTATATGAAAATATCGCTAGACGATAACTGTATTGGGAAATTATCAACCGTTTTACGCAGATTGAACAACTCCTCGTTTGATTCGAACTGTGATCCTTCTATCGTGAAATAAGAATTAGAAACTTCTTTAGCTGATAAAAATTCTACAACATGGTTATCTGTAGTGAGAAACCATGCGTTTCTGAATCCCATCATCAGATAAAAATCGCATCTCAATCGTAAACCAGACCCAGTTCCTATAAGCGTAGGAAATTTTGGTGGAACAATATTTGTTGCTTTCTTTAAAGTTTCGATTTCTCTTGATCTTGTAATTACCTGTTCGGTACATCTATTACCCGAACGCATTAAACGCTTCAGTAATTGTAAATGATTTTCAAAATCATACGTTGAAATCTCCTCCATGGAGCCAAACCTATCACAATCGTCATAAATATGAATGAGATTATGAACGTTGCTTGTTATGTGTTCACGACCGTAAATATTTGCGAAACCTTTGAGGAATTCTTTAAACACCATTTTAGCTTGAGGCCAAAAGTGTTTATGAGTTTTCGTGGCAAAAATTGTATGTGCACAAAAATATAGCAAATAATGCTGAAACGCTTCTTCCCACATAAAATCCTTGTATATAATAACACTAGCGTAAAACAAAAATGATCTATATTCAGTTCCTTTCCAAAAGCCACTGAATTTTGTATGTCTGAAACGTCTTTGAATTTCCCCTGGAAGCTGGATTTTCATTAAAAATGAAGAAACAGTTTCCTTTTGCGTATCCGTCCATTTACCGAATCGAGCAAAAGTATGATTAAAAATCCCTGTAGCAATTTTCTTTGACACTCCTAAATCTCTCACATGTAAACCATCGGCAATGATTATATCCTTTATCATATCAAGCTCATCTATATCCTCTAGAGGCGATTTCCAAGCTTTATGATGTTTCTGGTCCTCTCTTCCACGAAAACCTAAATCAGTACGCAACTGAGCATCTGCATCTTCAAAAACAATCTTTCTTCCTACTTGTGTCCCTTCACAAGTACATTTCAAGCAGCTGTTTCTGCCAACGTAACTTATCGTAGCTAAAATGAAAAATGAATGTACACATTAAAAACAATCATTAACCTAATACTTCACGAAATTGAAATTCATACCTTTGGCAAAACAACGAGCAGGGGAATCGGCAACAAACATGTGTAATTTAAATCGCACATTCTTTTCACCGAACTGCAATCCTCTTTTTTGTAGGTTGTTAGCTTCTGTTACCAGGGGCCGCAAAAAACCTTCCACATTATCCGGCTTTGTGTGACCGCAAAATACACCTAGTAACATAACCGGTGCTTCCGGTAATTCCACCACCTTCATTAGGATTGGCCAAAGCTGCCTAGCTGAACTATTAAATAATGGGAGCCCATCAATAAATATCTGCGCTCTAAACCGGTCGACGCGTGGAGTAGTATTACTGTAAGGATAAAGAGTATTAATTTAATAGGAAGACTTAGTTGAAAAAAGAAAAAAATAACAAATTTTACTTACTTAAAATGTGTCATCAGCACATATTCTATTCCCTGGTACCAGAAATGCCCGCCCAAGATAGGTTGAATTTCTAAGCCTACTTGGGTTGGCGTTTTCAATAAAGTCCGCGCATCTGCTGGAAGTCTAAGCTTAAGCTTCCTGCGAAGCAGTGCCAACAGCATGTTTATCGTGGACCGAGGTAGATTTTTCGTTATAGCAATATAACGCAGACCTTCCTTGAGGGTGATATTGTCGAAAAAACTGTATGTGCTGTCTCTCTCTACATACACATCTTCCACGTCGTCATCCGCGATTTCGACGTTATCATCCAGCAAACAATTCTCAGCATTTGCATCAAATACTGCATCACTATGGCCAACATCTTCACCAGCACGGAATGCATCTTGAGATTGATGATCTTTTTCGGCAAAGCTGTTAGAATCTATTTGAGCTGGGCTGTTGCTTGATGGTTCGTCTGTGAAATATTATGAATTTCATAATATGTTTGCAAAACAGTATAATATTATTGACGGGTAGATTCAATAACAACCGCATGGGTTATTAGGAGCCGTCGTAGTTGTTCAGAACCGGCCGCAACAGCCGACAAACGGCTCCGAACGGTTCCAAATGGCTCCAAACGGCTTCAGACAGCTCCCACGGTTCCGACGGCGACAACTACAGTCTACCGGCATAGCTGCCCACTAGCGGCTTCAGCCGGCTCAGACCGGAACTGTCAGTTTGATACAGCGGGAATCAGGGCCGGAATGGAAACGTTCGGAAGCGCTTCGCAGTCCTCGGTACGATTTGGGGAACTATTCACTAATTTATGTATAAATAAGTAACTTTCCTTCAACGTTTACATTCAGCATAGCAGATATTCCACTTGGACCAGCAATTTGAGCTTGCCGCCACTCCTCTTCAGATTCGCGGTCCAATTCTTCCATAATTTTCCTGCTTCTTTTCGAGAGAGTGCCATCTCGACGCATTTTTTTTGAGGCCATATCTGGCTCCTATAACAATATACGGTTTATAAACTGAAAAAGAAAAAAACACCAGCAATCATCACACTTTACACAACTTACCTGCTAGTTTAAACCAATTTAACGTCTACGCTTGCGCACACACTGACACTATAAGTCTTAACAAGACCTATTAAGGTTAACTGCACTTATATACGCGGTAAGCACAAGCCAATTAAACTGTTGGTTTTGTACAACTTTATTCACGCACACCGTACAATACCGCACCGTACAATTGCATTCTCCCGCACTCGCACCGTACAATTCGAAGGATAATTCAGAAGAGAGCGATCGTCCGATCGAACACCTACTTTTATGCGCACCTGCTTTGCTCTCACGCACCTTGCTTTTCTCGGCCCTACGCTTCGTGTACTACGCTTCGTGTACTACGCTTCGTGTGCCATACTTCGTGTGCTACGCTTCGTGCCCTTATCTGTTCTAACGGTTTGTAACGCTTCCGTTATCCTATCGCTACCTTTCTTGCTGACTAACCTTTGAGGTCGGAGTCACGACAGCGATAGATGTGCTGCTGGGGACACGGACTTCCAAGCATATTTATGCCATATTGCCACCAGCGATTACACCACAGAACCCCCCACCAGTGACGGAGTCGCGATCAACAATACTAATTGTGTGTCGCTGGTTGTAATTCGGTTGTAGTTTTAATTGTCCACCAAGAACCGAACACCCTTTTTTTTGTATTTTCCTTTTTGGGAGAGACCTTCCATTTCAAACGCAGGTTTTAGACGGTCTATCGAAACGGATTCATTTTTACCTTTGATTTTCACCGTGAAAAATTTTCTGCATCTCCGAACCACCTCATATGGTCCTTCATACGGTGCCTGTAGGCTCTTCTTTACTTTATCTACCCGCACAAAAACATGCTTACATGTATCCAAACCTTTTGGTATATATGTGGTTGTGCTATCATTTAGTTGGGTAGGATTTGGATCAATTCGTCTAAATGCTTCTTTTAAGTTTTGGATAAAATCCGGCAGGTCTTCTATTGTTTTTGGATCAGAAGGTATGAATGCTTCGGATGGCAGCCGCAGGCTTTCTCCGTATACCATTTCTGCTGGTGATCCATTCAAAGCGTCTTTGTATGCTACGCGAATGCCCAGTAGAATCAAGGGCAGACGCGAGATCCAATGAGTAGTGTCTTCACACGCTTTTAATGCAGATTTTAAATGGCGGTGAAATCGCTCAACCATTCCGTTGGCTTGAGGGTGGTATGCGGTCGTTTTGATGTGGTTTGTTCCCAGTAATTTTGTCAGTTCTTCAAATAACTTTGATTGAAACTGTCTACCTCTATCGGTAGTAATTGTTAATGGGCACCCAAACCGTGGAATATAATTCCTAACGAACGTTTTTGCCACCGTTAATGCTGATATATCAGCCATAGGGTAACACTCCGGCCAACGAGTGAACCGATCCACGATGGTTAACAAATAGGTCATTTCTTCTGAAGGTGGTAATGGCCCTACTATGTCCATGTGCACATGCTCAAACCTTCCTTTTGGAATGGTTATTGCTTCTAACGGGGAACGAGTGTGTCGACCAACTTTTGCCTTTTGACATCCTTGACATGCCCGAGTCCAGTTGCCCACGTCCGTGTTCATTGAAGGCCAGAAAAACCTTTCTGATAAGAGTTTCCGTGAGGCACGAATGCCTGGATGAGACAAATTGTGCAAGCTGTAAAATGTTGATTTCCTTAGAGAAAGAGGGACATATAACCTATTACGCCCTGTGGATGACTCAAACATTAGGTTGTTCTTATCGAGAATCAGCCCATTCAATTTATATTTGGAGTCTTCCCTTTTATCTTTTAACATTTTTTGTAGCTGATCATCTATTTGTTGATATTTGGCAAAATTTTCATAAGAAATTTCTGTGATCGATTCGGATTCTCCGATTCGGGATAGGGCATCAGCAACGACATTACTCTCGCCAGTAATATATCTAATGTCCGTTGTGAATTGCGAAATAAAATCTAGTTGCCTACTTTGTCTCGGCGATTTCTCTGCTTTGGACATGAGGGCATGGACTAGTGGTTTATGGTCAGTATAGACCGTAAATATTCTGCCTTCTAGGAAATGTCGAAAGTGCTTAATTCCTAGAGTTATTGCAAGCAATTCTCTGTCGAATGTGGAGTACCTCTGTTCCGTGGGCGTCATCATTTTGGAGAAAAACGCAAGAGGTTCCGGTATTCCCTGGTTGACTTGCTGCAAAACTGCCCCAACGGCAAAATTGGATGCATCAGTCGTCAGTGTGTAAATGGCGTCACACTTAGGATGCACAAGCATGGTGGCGTTCGATAGCTCACTTTTGATGTGTTTTAGGGCCTCCTCGCATTCGTCTGACCATACGAATTCTTTTTTGCTTTTTTTGCTGTGTTCCTTCACCAGTTTGTGTAGCGTTCTTAACTTGTGTGAAACATTGGGAATAAATCGATGGTAATAGTTTACCATTCCCAAGATTCTTTGAAGTTGTTTTACAGTAGTTGGCGCGGGAAAGTTGCAAATTATTTCAATTTTATCCGAGGTTGGACTTATTCCCTTTTCACAAATGGTGTGACTTAGGAAATCGATTTTATTAACACCAAACACACATTTTGATGGCTTGAGTTTTATGTCGTGGTCCGTTAAACGTTTTAGAACCATATGTACGTGCTCTAAATGGGACTCACGCGACGGGCTGGCGATCAAAATGTCGTCAATGTAGACGAATACAAAATCTAGGTCGTGGAAAATGTTGTTCATTAGCCGTTGGAAGCTTTGACTCGCATTTCTGAGACCAAAGGGCATCCTCAAGAATTCGAACAACCCAAACGGTGTAGTTATCGCCGTTTTGTGAACATCTTCCTCGGCTGCCGGTATGATGTGATATGCCCGCACGATATCTAACTTTGTAAAAAAATTACAACCATCTAGATTCATTGTAAAATCTTGTATGTGCGGGATCGGATATCGATCTGGAATTGTGATAGCGTTCAACCGTCGATAGTCGCCGCATGGTCGCCAATCTGCATCGGATTTGGGTACCATATGTAATGGCGAAGAAGCTGACGAAGATGATACTCTACAGATTCCCAAGTCCAACATGTGTTGGAATTCCGCTTGAGCAATCTTCAACTTCTTTGGATCGAGACGGCGGGGTTTGGCAAACGGCAGTGAACCTTTTGTTTCTATATGGTGGACTACCGAATGTTTGACTGGTTTCTTATAATCCGGCGGATCCATCAGTGATGGATACTCTTTTAAAAGATTCTCAAAACCATTTGTGTCGATTATAAAATTTTTTGGAGTTGGCGTGTCCACAAAAGCAATGGTTGCGATCGTTTCTTGTCCCGTAAGATGATCAATCAACCTTTTCCTTCTGAGGTCGACCCATAAGTCGTTTTTCGCCAAAAAATCAGCTCCTATTATCGGTCGATTTACTTCGGCTAGTATGAAACAATGAGAAAATACTCTCCTCAGGCCAAGGCTTAGTTGCAACAACTTTGTTCCATAGGTAGCAATAGGGCTTCCATTAGCTGCTACAAGTGAGTGTTCTGCCTGTCTGATTACTTTCCCTAGCAAATTGTAAGGAATGACGGACACATCGGCTCCTGTATCCACTAGGAAAGTGAATTTTGTCATTTCATCATCTATAAAAAGGCGATAGGAGTCGAATATTGCTCTTGGGTTGTCCGCCACTACCGTTGAGCATATTAGTTTTTTTGTTGAGAAAAATTACAAGGTTTTTGGCATCTTCGTGCTTGATCACCAAATCTAAAGTGAAAATAGCACATTGGATGTTTTCGAACCTGTGACGGCGTTCTTGAGCGACTGCCACTCGATGATCGATTTCGTTGGCGTCCTCTATTGTTACGATCTGGTTGTACTGAGATCGTTTTTAGCATGTCTCTCAATTCGGCAATTTCCTGCCGCAGGGTATTCATTTCGTTAGCGGGATTCCCACCCGATGTTTCTTTGAAGGAAGGCCCTGCGATTGACGAAATCGCACCGGCTTGGGTTGCTTCCCACAGCCTGTCTGCCACCTTTAAAAGTTCACCGATGTCCCGGCTGCCTATTGCAATTAGCGAGATTTCGATTGTTTTGGGCAGCCTTGATAGCCAAAGCTTACGGATAAGCTCCGTGGTGAGGTTTGTTGAGTCACCGGCTAGTTGGACCATATGTCTTACCAAATAGTTTTTTTTCCGTACTGGTTTCACGAGAGAAAAAACGAGCACGCATCGACGCGTCCTTCTTCTTACAAACTTGATTTTACACTACCACTTTTTCATATGAACGCGAAGCAGCGCCTTCCTCTGGTGGCTATACAGGTATTCCCCGATATACGCCATACACGATATACGCGATTTCGCTATAAGCTTTTTTTCTAAATTTTAAAGTTTTTTGAGCAAATTGTACTAATTTGACACATCGAATATCAAATTCAAAATAAATTCCCTTTTGGTCGAATATTAAAAACCATTTCAAAATGTGTACAATTGTAATATTCAGTTGAAATCATATCAAATAACTAATTTAGCGGCTAAAACCTACCTTTTCATGCAAAATTATATGAAAATTAGCTATAATTTGACTGAAAACTCGACATTTGCTAATATTCGAGATACGCGAATGCCTCCGGTCCGCATTAATAGCGTATATCGGGGAGTACCTGTACAATGATACAAAGAGCGGACGAGAGAAGATCGCTTGCGTGAACGCTTGGTGTAGCAAGCGAAATTGGACAAGTCCCAGAAAAGCGAGACACAAGAGTTTCTCTCGAACGATGGAAAGAGAAGAGCCATATGAAACATGAGGTTGGTTGATGTGACACAGCCAAGTTGCGAGCAAAAAATGACCAACACCCAGAAGAGCAAGACAGAATGAAAATTTTTCTGAATGTTAGAAAGAGAAAAATGATAGATACACATAAAAATCGCGCGATAATGCCGGTTGGGATTAGCGCGAAGAAAACGCAACACTACGGATAGTATGGAAAATGTTGCGCGTTCAATCCGATTGCCATGCGATTGTCCTGGGTGGGGCCCTTTTGACAGAAATCGCGCGACATGTAGGCTTAAACTCGTAGCTTAAACAAAGCTTATTGGCATTCAAAAGTTTAAGCCACGCTGAGTGCCCGCTCACGAGAGGCTTGATCGTTTAAGCTACCGCTATCCATTTAAGCTACGCACTCACAGCCGGTGAGTGCGTTCGCTCACTATGCTCCCCTCTCACCCTTTCTTTCCTCCTTTCTGCTCCGCAATTGCCCGTTGCTTCGAGCCGTTACGAACATCAACAATTCCTGGAAGTGTGGGAAGTATTGATGCTTTGTATTGAATTTTTATTCGGTGTGTGGCAACTACACGAAGCGTCAGTAAAACTTTCTGCTCGAGCTATTGCGTTATTGTGGAAATAAATAATAAAACCTGGGAAAAAATAAAAGGTAATACAGTTTAATAATATTGCTTAGCTCTTTTACAAAATGTGTTTCTGTTTCAGTCATGGAAAATAACGCATGTTCATGTCTTGCTTCATTGGAAGAAAAAATTGATAGAATTTCGTCCTTCCAAACGACTATGATGGCGCGGCTTGATGAAAATAGTTTAGAGCTATTCAAACTCAAGAAGCTAACAAGTTCATTGAAAGCCCAGGTAGAAATCTTGACTGACAATCTGTTGGCCCCACCGTCTGCCACTCCTCAAGCTTCTGGTTCAGTTTGTTTGGATGAAAACCAAAATGAAGAACCCCCAATAGAGAACAAGTCGATAACCCAAATAGACACACAAGAAAAGCTGGTGGAATTTAATGAAATGCTGTCTTCGGCTGATTATTTTCAAGATGTTGTAAAGCGATTGAATCGTGGTATGAAGGCCACACACTACAAGCAGCGCATGCACGATACGCTGTACACTATTTTTTGCCCTATTTTACTTACTAAGTGCAGCTGGAGCGGAGAAGGTAGGCCTGGACCAAAAATACCGTGGCATGATAAGATTAATATGCTACGCCTATTTAAATGCATGGCAAGCAATGGCTTAAATGAAGTATCGGAAAAAACGGTAAATGATTTTATTAGGATGAAATTAAAAAATGCTGTAAGCCATGCTAAGGAAAAACGAAAATCCCAGACTGTAGTGCATAAAAGCTTTTCTAAAATGAAAAAGAATCTTGAAGACCAATCAACCAATGTAAATATTGTAGATAGTTATATAACCTTTCAGTAGATAGTTTATTTTTGAAGTAATACTTGTGATTGCAATGCTGTGAAATGTCCCATGAAGTTCCTTTATATTAGTCATTAAAGGCATGAATTGATTATGAGAATTGGTAAATAAAAATATGATTGAACTAAAAATATTCGTTTGAAAACATGTTTTTAAATATATGTAAACAATAATAGAGATAATTCCTAAAATATTAAAGGTAATATGATATTAGGGAGGGGACCAGTGTAACGTTACTGTTAACAACATGTAAAATAAACCAAATGACGAAAATGTTCCACAATTTTCAGTTGCATGGATTTGAGTAGTATACGAATTACATAAAGTTATCGTTATGAGCCAGTGATTAAAAACATTTTAGACGACCGTAATACTACTAATATGAGTTTAAATGCTTCCTTAAACATTATGATTTTGTGATTATCAAAAAATAATATATTACATCCAAAAAAAGGAATGCATTCATCTGAAAAAAAAAAAATATTAATTAATATAGTAATGCTTTTTTATTCAACTTTATCTATCCATCGATTTATAACGATAAGATATATACAAAGGTATTTCCATGATCAGGTATTTTTATGTACTAAGCTCAGGGATCTCAGGGAACGTATGGAGGAGAGGAAAAAAAAACAAGTGTATCCGAAAGAATCGGGGATCCTGCGTGGTGCCTGGCAAGAGATTTGGAAGGTAGATTCACGGCTACTAATTTACATTTTATGCTATGGTGTGAAAGCTGAACCTTACTGCGAGGAGTGTTTTTTTTTAATTTTGTATATGAAAATATCGCTAGACGATAACTGTATTGGGAAATTATCAACCGTTTTACGCAGATTGAACAACTCCTCGTTTGATTCGAACTGTGATCCTTCTATCGTGAAATAAGAATTAGAAACTTCTTTAGCTGATAAAAATTCTACAACATGGTTATCTGTAGTGAGAAACCATGCGTTTCTGAATCCCATCATCAGATAAAAATCGCATCTCAATCGTAAACCAGACCCAGTTCCTATAAGCGTAGGAAATTTTGGTGGAACAATATTTGTTGCTTTCTTTAAAGTTTCGATTTCTCTTGATCTTGTAATTACCTGTTCGGTACATCTATTACCCGAACGCATTAAACGCTTCAGTAATTGTAAATGATTTTCAAAATCATACGTTGAAATCTCCTCCATGGAGCCAAACCTATCACAATCGTCATAAATATGAATGAGATTATGAACGTTGCTTGTTATGTGTTCACGACCGTAAATATTTGCGAAACCTTTGAGGAATTCTTTAAACACCATTTTAGCTTGAGGCCAAAAGTGTTTATGAGTTTTCGTGGCAAAAATTGTATGTGCACAAAAATATAGCAAATAATGCTGAAACGCTTCTTCCCACATAAAATCCTTGTATATAATAACACTAGCGTAAAACAAAAATGATCTATATTCAGTTCCTTTCCAAAAGCCACTGAATTTTGTATGTCTGAAACGTCTTTGAATTTCCCCTGGAAGCTGGATTTTCATTAAAAATGAAGAAACAGTTTCCTTTTGCGTATCCGTCCATTTACCGAATCGAGCAAAAGTATGATTAAAAATCCCTGTAGCAATTTTCTTTGACACTCCTAAATCTCTCACATGTAAACCATCGGCAATGATTATATCCTTTATCATATCAAGCTCATCTATATCCTCTAGAGGCGATTTCCAAGCTTTATGATGTTTCTGGTCCTCTCTTCCACGAAAACCTAAATCAGTACGCAACTGAGCATCTGCATCTTCAAAAACAATCTTTCTTCCTACTTGTGTCCCTTCACAAGTACATTTCAAGCAGCTGTTTCTGCCAACGTAACTTATCGTAGCTAAAATGAAAAATGAATGTACACATTAAAAACAATCATTAACCTAATACTTCACGAAATTGAAATTCATACCTTTGGCAAAACAACGAGCAGGGGAATCGGCAACAAACATGTGTAATTTAAATCGCACATTCTTTTCACCGAACTGCAATCCTCTTTTTTGTAGGTTGTTAGCTTCTGTTACCAGGGGCCGCAAAAAACCTTCCACATTATCCGGCTTTGTGTGACCGCAAAATACACCTAGTAACATAACCGGTGCTTCCGGTAATTCCACCACCTTCATTAGGATTGGCCAAAGCTGCCTAGCTGAACTATTAAATAATGGGAGCCCATCAATAAATATCTGCGCTCTAAACCGGTCGACGCGTGGAGTAGTATTACTGTAAGGATAAAGAGTATTAATTTAATAGGAAGACTTAGTTGAAAAAAGAAAAAAATAACAAATTTTACTTACTTAAAATGTGTCATCAGCACATATTCTATTCCCTGGTACCAGAAATGCCCGCCCAAGATAGGTTGAATTTCTAAGCCTACTTGGGTTGGCGTTTTCAATAAAGTCCGCGCATCTGCTGGAAGTCTAAGCTTAAGCTTCCTGCGAAGCAGTGCCAACAGCATGTTTATCGTGGACCGAGGTAGATTTTTCGTTATAGCAATATAACGCAGACCTTCCTTGAGGGTGATATTGTCGAAAAAACTGTATGTGCTGTCTCTCTCTACATACACATCTTCCACGTCGTCATCCGCGATTTCGACGTTATCATCCAGCAAACAATTCTCAGCATTTGCATCAAATACTGCATCACTATGGCCAACATCTTCACCAGCACGGAATGCATCTTGAGATTGATGATCTTTTTCGGCAAAGCTGTTAGAATCTATTTGAGCTGGGCTGTTGCTTGATGGTTCGTCTGTGAAATATTATGAATTTCATAATATGTTTGCAAAACAGTATAATATTATTGACGGGTAGATTCAATAACAACCGCATGGGTTATTAGGAGCCGTCGTAGTTGTTCAGAACCGGCCGCAACAGCCGACAAACGGCTCCGAACGGTTCCAAATGGCTCCAAACGGCTTCAGACAGCTCCCACGGTTCCGACGGCGACAACTACAGTCTACCGGCATAGCTGCCCACTAGCGGCTTCAGCCGGCTCAGACCGGAACTGTCAGTTTGATACAGCGGGAATCAGGGCCGGAATGGAAACGTTCGGAAGCGCTTCGCAGTCCTCGGTACGATTTGGGGAACTATTCACTAATTTATGTATAAATAAGTAACTTTCCTTCAACGTTTACATTCAGCATAGCAGATATTCCACTTGGACCAGCAATTTGAGCTTGCCGCCACTCCTCTTCAGATTCGCGGTCCAATTCTTCCATAATTTTCCTGCTTCTTTTCGAGAGAGTGCCATCTCGACGCATTTTTTTTGAGGCCATATCTGGCTCCTATAACAATATACGGTTTATAAACTGAAAAAGAAAAAAACACCAGCAATCATCACACTTTACACAACTTACCTGCTAGTTTAAACCAATTTAACGTCTACGCTTGCGCACACACTGACACTATAAGTCTTAACAAGACCTATTAAGGTTAACTGCACTTATATACGCGGTAAGCACAAGCCAATTAAACTGTTGGTTTTGTACAACTTTATTCACGCACACCGTACAATACCGCACCGTACAATTGCATTCTCCCGCACTCGCACCGTACAATTCGAAGGATAATTCAGAAGAGAGCGATCGTCCGATCGAACACCTACTTTTATGCGCACCTGCTTTGCTCTCACGCACCTTGCTTTTCTCGGCCCTACGCTTCGTGTACTACGTTTCGTGTGCCATACTTCGTGTGCTACGCTTCGTGTGCTAGGCTTCGTGCCCTTATCTGTTCTAACTCTGTTCTAGATGTTCTAACTCTAACATCTGTGCTAACGGTTTGTAACGCTTCCGTTATCCTATCGCTACCTTTCTTGCTGACTAACCTTTGAGGTCGGAGTCACGACAGCGATAGATGTGCTGCTGGGGACACGGACTTCCAAGCATATTTATGCCATATTGCCACCAGCGATTACACCACAGAACCCCCCACCAGTGACGGCGTCGCGATCAACAATACTAATTGAGTGTCGCTGGTTGTAATTCGGTTGTAGTTTTAATTGCCCACCAAGAACCGAACACCCTTTTTTGTATTTTCCTTTTTGGGAGAGACCATCCATTTCAAACGCAGGTTTTAGACGATCTATCGAAACGGATTCATTTTTACCTTTGATTTTCTCCTTGGAAATTTTTCTACATCTCCGAACCACCTCATATGGTCCTTCATACGGTGCCTGTAGGCTCTTCTTTACTTTATCTACCCGTACAAAAACATTCTTACATGTATTCAAACCTTTCGGTATATATGTGGTCGTGCTATCATTTAGTTGGGTAGGATTTGGATCAATTCGTCTAAATGCTTCTTTTAATTTTTGGATAAAATCCGGCAAGTAAATTGTTTTTGGAGCAGAAGGTATGAATGCTTCGGATGGCAGCCGCAGGCTTTCTCCGTATACCATTTCTGCTGGTGATCATATTCAAATCGTCTTTGTATGCTACGCGAATGCCCAGTAGAATCAAGGGCAGACGCGAGATCCAATGAGTAGTGTCTTCACACGCTTTTAATGCAGATTTTAAATGGCGATGAAATCGCTCAACCATTCCGTTGGCTTGAGGGTGGTATGCGGTCGTTTTGATGTGGTTTGTTCCCAGTAATTTTTTCAGTTCTTCAAATAACTTTGATTGAAACTGTCTACCTCTATCGGTAGTAATTGTTAATGGGCACCCAAACCGTGGAATATAATCCCTAACGAACGTTTTTGCCACCGTTAATGCTGAGATATCAGCCATAGGGTAACACTCCGGCCAACGAGTGAACCGATCCACGATGGTTAACAAATAGGTCATTTCTTCTGAAGGTGGTAATGGCCCTACTATGTCCATGTGCACATGCTCAAACCTTCCTTTTGGAATGGTTATTGCTTCTAACGGGGAACGAGTGTGTCGACAAACTTTTGCCTTTTGACATCCTTGACATGCCCGAGTCCAGTTGCCCACATCCGTGTTCATTGAGGGCGTAAATAACCTTACTAATAAGAGTTTCCGTGAGGCACGAATCCCTGGATGAGACAAATTGTGCAAGCTGTAAAATGTTGATTTCCTTAGAGAAAGAGGGACATATAACCTAATACGCCCTGTGGATGACTCAAACATTAGGCTGTTCTTATCGAGAATCAGCCAATTCAATTTATATTTGGAGTCTTCCCTTTTACCTTTTAACATTTTTTGTAGTTGATCATCTATTTGTTGATATTTGGCTAAATTTTCGTAAGAAATTTCTGTGATCGATTCGGATTCTCCGATTCGGGATAGGGCATCAGCAACGACATTACTCTCGCCAGTAATATATCTAATGTCCGTTGTGAATTGCGAAATAAAATCTAGTTGCCTACTTTGTCTCGGCGATTTCTCTGCTTTGGACATGAGGGCATGGACTAGTGGTTTATGGTCAGTATAGACCGTAAATATTCTGCCTTCTAGGAAATGTCGAAAGTGCTTAATTCCTAGAGTTATTGCAAGCAATTCTCTGTAGAATGTGGAGTACCTCTGTTCCGTGGTCGTCATCATTTTGGAGAAAAACGCAAGAGGTTCCGGTATTCCCTGGTTGACTTGCTGCAAAACTGCTCCAACGGCAAAATTTGATGCATCAGTCGTCAGTGTGTAAATGGCGTCACACTTAGGATGCACAAGCATGGTGGCTTTCGATAGCTTCCTTTTGATGTGTTTTAGGGCCTCCTCGCATTCGTCTGACCATACAAATCCTTTTTTACTCTTTTTGCTGTGTTCCTTCACCAGTTGGTGTAGCATTCATAACTTGTGTGAAACATTGGGAATAAAGCGATGGTAATAGTTTACCATTCCCAAGATTCTTTGAAGTTGTTTTACAGTAGTTGGTGAGGGAAAATTGCGAATTATTTCAATTTTATCCGAGGTTGGACTTATTCCCTTTTCACAAATGGTGTGACTTAGGAAATCGATTTTTTTAACACCAAACACTCACTTTGATGGCTTGAGTTTTATGTCGTGGTCCGTTAAACGTTTTATAACCATATGTACGTGTTCTAAATGGGACTCATGCGACGGGCTGGCGATCAAAATGTCGTCAATGTAGACGAATACAAAATCTAGGTCGTGGAAAATGTTGTTCATTAGCCGTTGGAAGCTTTGACTCGCATTTCTGAGACCAAAGGGCATCCTCAAGAATTCGAACAACCCAAACGGTGTAGTTATCGCCGTTTTGTGAACGTCTTCCTCGGCTACCGGTATGATGTGATATGCCGGTACGATATCTAACTTTGTAAAAAAATTACAACCATCTAGATTCATTGTAAAATCTTGTATGTGCGGGATCGGATATCGATCTGGAATTGTGATAGCGTTCAACCGTCGATAGTCGCCACATGGTCGCCAATCTGCATCGGATTTGGGTACCATATGTAATAGCAAAGAAGCTAACGAAGATGATACTCTACAGATTCCCAAGTCCAACATGTGTTGGAATTCCGCTTGAGCAATCTTCAACTTCTTTGGATCGAGACGGCGGGGTTTGGCAAACGGCAATGAACCTTTTGTTTCTATATGGTGGACTACCGAATGTTTGACTGGTTTTTTATAATCCGGCGGATCCATCAGTGATGGATACTCTTTTAAAAGATTCTCAAAACCATTAGTGTCGATTATAAAACTTTTTGGAGTTGGCGTGTCCACAAAAGCAATAGTTGCGATCGTTTCTTGTCCCGTAAGATGATCGATCAACCGTTCTCTTCTGAGGTCGACCCATAAGTCGTTTTTCGCCAAAAAATCAGCTCCTATTATCGGTCGATTTACTTCGGCTAGTATAAAACAATGAGAAAATACTCTCCTCAGGCCAAGGCTTAGTTGCAACAACTTTGTTCCATAGGTAGCAATAGGGCTTCCATTAGCTGCTACAAGTGAGTGTTCTGCCTGTCTGATTACTTTCCCTAGTAAATTGTAAGGAATGACGGACACATCGGCTCCTGTATCCACTATGAAAGTGAATTTTGTCATTTCATCATCTATAAAAAAGGCGATAGGAGTCGAATATTGCTCTTGGGTTGTCCGCCACTACCGTTGAGCATATTAGCTTTTTTGTTGAGAAAAATTACAAGGTTTTTGGCATCTTCGTGCTTGATCATCAAATCTAAAGTGAAAATAGCACATTGGATGTTATCGAACCTGTGACGGCGTTCTTGAGTGACTGCCACTCGATGATCGATTTCGTTGGCGTCCTCTATTGTTACGATCTGGTTGTACTGAGATCGTTTTTAGCATGTCTTTCAATTCGGCAATTTCCTGCCGCAGGGTATTCATTTCGTTAGAGGGATTCCCACCCGATGTTTCTTCGAAGGAAGGCCCTGCGATTGACGAAATCGCACCGGCTTGGGTTGCTTCCCACAGCCTGTCTGCCACCTTTAAAAGTTCACCGATGTCCCGGCTGCCTATTGCAATTAGCGAGATTTCGATTGTTTTGGGTAGCCTTGATAGCCAAAGCTTACGGATAAGCTCCGTGGTGAGGTTTGTTGAGTCACCGGCTAGTTGGACCATATGTCGATAAAAATCCGACGGACTTCGGTCACCCATTTGTACATGATACAAGAGTTGGGTAATACGGTGCTCCTCACTCACATTGAGCCTATCTAATAACTGGCTTTTGAGGTGTGTGTAAGGGTTGCTAGGTAATGGAGCCGAAACAATATCCATTATCTTTGCCAAAATGTTTTTTGGAAGCACACTCAGTACATAAGAGTACCTTGTACGTTCCCTAGTCACATTCGAAACTTCGAATTCCGCTTCTGCTGCCACAAACCATGCGGACGGAGCGTCTTCCCAAAAATTAGGTAGTCTGGTCGAAATCCTTTCGATTTCTAAAGGTGTTATCCTTGGTTGGTTGGTCTCCGTCACTGGAGGTCGACCCGGTGCCATAACTGGGGATTGCTGTGGAATTTCCCTGTGCCCAGCACTGTCCCCATCGCTATCGTTCGTCTTCATCTTTGGCCTTACAATGTTTTTACTCCCTGTCTAAACTCGTAAGTAAACTATATATGTATGCTCACTTGACACGAATGATACAAAATTATTGATATATAAATGTGATAATCGCGAAAGAATATATGTAAGAAATTATATTAAAAAAAATTAAAATATTTTTAAAATTTGATTAAAAAAAAATGTGCGAGTGTCATAGATGAATTGAACAACGCAGGTAAATAATATGTATGGTGTTATATAGAAAAAAAAAAGTTCACTATATGAATTTTACAATTCGCCTAACTGTACGCAATTGCGGAAGTATGTCGCGTGAAAAAAAAAAAAAATAAAATAGTAACAAAGCAAAAAAAAAAAAAAGGAACGAGCTCACCGATCTTTCCCATGTATGGTGTAGCGCACGGTTGGCACCAGCAATCGAACGTCTCCCTAGATGGTCGCTGAGGCCGGTCGCTGGTCCGCTTCACGTTCACCCGGTTGATAAAGGGATGTCTTCTGCGATGTTAGAACCGGACAGGTTATCCGCGATGATCACACCGCGCTTACGATGATTTCTTATGATGTCGCCGGTTTCGCCACGATGTCCGTGATGACGGTGGTCACACCGCGATATCGATGGTCACACCGTGATGTCAATGGTTGCACCGTGCCAAGAACGATGGTAGCTGGCCGTCGCCCGGTCCAGGCGTAAATATGATCCTTGAAGTCTCTGCGGAACGGCTGCTCTTTGTACTCCGAACAGGATCGCCGCTCCTTATGGTCCGAGCGTGATAAATGCGATGGCCGCGCCTCGTGGTCCGAGCGCGGTAAATGCGATGGCCGCGCCTCGTGGTCCGAGTGCGGTAAATGCGATGGCCGCGCCTCGTGGTCCGAGCGCGGTAAATGCGATGGCCGCGCCTCGTGGTCCGAGCGCGGTAAATGCGATGGCCGCGCCTCGTGGTCCGAGCGCGGTAGGAGTGGATTTTCTGCCCGCCCGGTAAAGTTACGTGTATTCGGAGGATCTTCGTCTCATCTGCGGGTGTCCTCTGCACTGATAACCACGGTTCTGGATGCGCGGCTTTACTCGGTACGTTCTGTTACCTTTACTGTACGGGTGTACGGGGATGCTTTGGGTACAGTTGTGCGTGGTCAGCTGCGCAAATGATCCGGGGGGATGGACACTTAGCACGTGCCTCCGGTGTCGGTTTTTGTCGGTGGTCCTCAGAGCGGTCAGCACCACAAGGCGGAGCGGTCGGAACAGAACGTTTATAGCGGTTGGGTAACCGGCAAAACGGTTGGGGTGCGGCGGTACGCTAATCGTTGCCGATAGATTTTTCGTAGCCACACCAGCGCGGTGAAGCACAATCTTAGCACCCTTTTTGCACCACTTCCTGGGAACCTTTTCACACCACTTTTTATCACCACTCGCGACACGTTATCGGATCACCTGATCACGTCGGGGTCACCACTTGTTGGTTTTGTACAACTTTATTCACGCACACCGTACAATACCGCACCGTACAATTGCATTCTCCCGCACTCGCACCGTACAATTCGAAGGATAATTCAGAAGAGAGCGATCGTCCGATCGAACACCTACTTTTATGCGCACCTGCTTTGCTCTCACGCACCTTGCTTTTCTCGGCCCTACGCTTCGTGTACTACGCTTCGTGTACTACGCTTCGTGTGCCATACTTCGTGTGCTACGCTTCGTGCCCTTATCTGTTCTAACGGTTTGTAACGCTTCCGTTATCCTATCGCTACCTTTCTTGCTGACTAACCTTTGAGGTCGGAGTCACGACAGCGATAGATGTGCTGCTGGGGACACGGACTTCCAAGCATATTTATGCCATATTGCCACCAGCGATTACACCACAAAACTATACTTTATAGAAATAATATAAGTTTAACAGGATAAATCACTTCAGCATTTCACCAAACCAAACCAAGCCAATTTTTGTCAACACTGATAATTGTCAAACGAGGGAGGCGAACCGCAGATGAAGAAAACAACTTTTATCACTATGGGACAGCTTCAATACTTGTCCAAATTTTTAGAATAGTTTTGTGTACAACTTTAAATTGCCAGGAAAAGAAAAGATTTAAAACACAACACACATTTATTGAATCATTATCACTCTTAAATTAATTGTGAATTATTGTGTGTTGTATTGAATATCATTAAATTATGCTTATCTGTTTTATTTCTGTTTTGCCAAATAGAACTATGATTCGCCCATAGTTTCTTTCGCTCTCTCATCAGATTGAAAATTTTACCAACACCGCAAATGTGGAAGCATTGCGGCATGAAGTAGGTTGGTAAGGCATGGCGGAGTGAGAGCGAGGATCTCACACACAGATGTAACAATAACCCATCATCGCAATGACGGGAGCAATCGGTCATGGGGGGTTGGTGGAGTGCGAGTGTGTCTCTCAAGCTCAGAGCGGATTTTTGCTTAACACCTCAACGATGGGAGCGTTCAGGGGTGGAGACGTATGGAAGTGTGCGAGTGTGTCGCATGAATGCTCGCAAGTGTAGAGCGGGGGTAGCGAGAGGCAGAGTGTACAGGCGATTTCTGCCAAGAGGGGGGGTCTGTGTCTATTTGAACGGTAACTTACGACGACATATGAAGAGAAAGCATCATTCTACTTCTATAAATAGAGCCGAACCAAATTCAAATAACGAGCAAAAAGGTGATTCGGCTTGATTTCTGCAAAAATCGTCTCGCACCCGCCTCGTATTCTGCAAATTCATCACGCTCAATAGACAATTATTTTGTTTCTAAGACCATTCTGTCATCAAACGCAGTTAAAAGTTTAGGTAAACTGCTCATAATAATAATATGTAAAGAATATTATCCATTTTCTATCATTGATAATCACTATTTTAGAGCATTCATAAAATAATTGAATCCAAATTTTGATCTACCAACCAGCAAAACATTAGCTAATTCCGCGTGACCAAAAATTTATAACGAAACATTGGAATATGTGAACGCCAATTGAGTATCAGATAGTTATATTGCTCTAACTGCATGGTCTAGTCTAAATGGATCCAGCTTCCTTGCCATAACAGTTCATTTTATAAATGATAACTTCGAATTATCTACATTCTTAATAGATTGCTTGGAATTCTTAAAAGAACACATCGGGAGCAAAATAGCAAAATGTATTGAAAATGTTACCAAAAAAATTGAAATTCATGGACGAATAGAAACTATAGTGTGATAAATATCACTTAAAAGCTGGCTGTGATATACGGATTGCCGAAAACCGAAGAGAATGGATAAAACCGCTGTGTGCTTTGCGCCAATCAATTTGCTACTGTTTATTCACTTGTCATTTCATTACATAGTTCATTTGCTAGTTCATTTCATCCTAATCCTAAGAGTTCATTCTCCAATTCCAATCCGTAACTGATCTAGTTCAATTGAAATATTTCACCATTTGAAACAATTCACGAACACATGAAACACGAAATTTCAATTAATCATATTTTCTAAACTAACTACAATGCGATTCAATTCAATTTCCAACATATAGTAACAGACAATACATCTTGTTTAGGAATGTGTGTTACGGTTACCCATAGTCCGTGTAATTGAAATAATTCAACTGCGTTTTTACGTAATTGCGTTTTTATCGGACTGTGCGTATATTTGACAGTTTCTGTTTGTATGTATTGGTGCGATTAGGATAGCGGGAAAAGATCGATTGAATACAAGAACCGACACACCAAGAGCAACGGCTTTGCGTAAGCACACAACTTTCGCGTTATAATTCAATAAAGCAGTTTTAAGTAAAACATATAGAAATTAACACAACGTAGGGGAATGCGCGATCAATCTACTATGATAGCATCGGCAAGAGCACTTGGCATTGAACACCTTCCATGCGGTGCACATACCATATATTTAGCAGTTCAAAAATCTATTAGCAATACTATAGAAAAAACGATAGAAATAGTTAAATGCATTTTCGTAGAAGCAACAAAGCAATGCAAAAACTTCCAGAAGTGCAGCAATTATTTGCATTCAAAAGCGCAGCTAATTATAAACTACCGCAACAAAAACTAAAACAGGATTGCCCCACACGATGGAACTCTACGTATGAAATGCTAGATCGCTTCTATAAAAATAAAATCATATATAAAATCTAAAATCACTGGGAAATCAAAAAAATATAACATATAAAAAAATATAAAATCACTGGGAAATCATAAAAGAAACTGCTAAAGTGCTTCGATATTTGGATTCAACCACTAAAGAAATAATGGCGGAAAAACAGTTGCATTATCAAAATTGGGTGTGCTGATAAAATCTTTGATTATACCATTAAAAGCGCTATCATGTCATTTACATACAAACGCCAAATAGCTTGCAACAGAAATTATGTCAGAAATTGAAGATAGGTTCAACACTTATAACTATAAGGACGTTTCATCATTAGCAATACTATTTGATCCTAGGTTTAAAAAAGAAGGGTTCTTAGGAAATTCCACAGAATACGAGGAGGCGTATGCTTGTTCACATGAAAAATTGATTCCATTTAAACTCAATGCGCAAATGACACACCTACTGTAGAAGAATGTACAGAAATTATTAAGGACGAAGATCTTCTTCTTTTTCTTTTGCTCAACAACCGATGTCGGTCAAGGCCTGCCTGTACCCACTTGTGGGCTTTGGCTTTCAGTGACTAGTTGATTCCCCTTCATAGCAGGAAAGTCAGTCCTACGTATGGCGGCGCGGTCTATTTGGGTTTGAACCCATGACGGGCATGTTGTTAAGTCGTACGAGTTGACGACTGTACTACGAGACCGGCTCGACGATGATACATGGGGCGTATTTCAACAGCAAGTTCAACCACTATCCAGCGGTGTTTCCTATAATCATATTGTAACAGCTACTGTTGCCACTGGTGTAGCTTTCTGTTTATTTCAGTTGCTGCTACAGATTTTTTGTAACTGTCGCTCGCGTATGTAGGGTTTCGCCGATCAGCTGAAAAATTGGTCTGTCTTTTCTCGTATCTAATTTGCAACTAAGCGCCGTCTTCAATGGCGCTATGTTTCTGACCAGCTGATCTACTTGACCCCATTTGACCGCGGCTTCCAGCAACTTTTGTTCGCTGCGAAAGAGATTTTTCGAAAACAGGACTGATGTTGAGTCAAAAAAGAAGTCAACTTGGAAGCAGGAAAGTAAAGGAAATAAAGGAAAGTAAAGGAGAAATAGGCTTAAATGTGATTTAACTTGTAATAAAACCAAACGACGAATTAAAAAGAAATAATGTATTAAATTATAATTCAACTTGACTTTTTGAACTCTGTAATGGGTTAGGCGATAGCTACGGTCGCCATATGATGAGCGTACAGCTGTACCTCAAGTATCGTCGCGGTAGGTCA
The DNA here is from genome assembly GCF_943734735.2 of Anopheles gambiae. Classification (NCBI taxonomy): domain Eukaryota; kingdom Metazoa; phylum Arthropoda; class Insecta; order Diptera; family Culicidae; genus Anopheles; species Anopheles gambiae. The sequence continues at coordinate 25,605 of NW_026902737.1, forward strand.
GTTTTTACTGACATGAGCCGAGGTGGAATAACACTTTTGTTCAAAGCGGACTTTTCAACACTTGATCGTCCAGGCGATCATAGAAACTTTTAGGAGGTTTCCCTTACTGGAAACGTTGGAGTTTAGAAGCCTTACCTTGGGTAGGGGACATAACTAAACTCTTGAAATAAGTTGGAAGGCAAAGTATTAGGAAGCGAACGTCCTTCTTGGCAGTCCGAACGAATCTGGCTTGCCACGGTCGGAATTGGTTTTATTTATACTCAGTGGGTTTCGTACATTTGGTTTTGGAATGTGTTTTAGTCCTAATTAAAGGTTATTGATATGAAGTACAATTCATACATTGTATTGGAGTGAGGTGTCTGTCAATTTGTACCTATGCTGCGCTTTTAGTGTTTTTACAAAGGTTCTGGAAAGTTTCAACTGTTCTAGCCAAAGAACGAGTGCGTTCGTCGATCTTTGCCTACACTGCGCTTTTAGCAATAAGTTGCTATGCGTCTCTGTTTGTCCACTTTGCCGCAGTAACGCTTGAATTGCTCATAAGCGCATTTCGGTTGTTTTCGATAAATGTGTCTCAATTGTTTTTTCTATGAACGGTATGGTCTGGGTGTGTTGCTATGGTGTGGATTGATTTGCTGATGTGTTATAATGAATGTGTTGCAATGGTGTGATTTGGCTTTCCGAAGTGTGTTACAATGTGTCTATAGCTGATAGTGTGTATTATAATAAGTTCTGTATAGCAGATATGCTACAACTCCAATTGTTTGTATTGAAATTCTAGAAATGTAAACCAACAATAAACAATCAAAATTGAAATAACCTTACTTCTTTTGACTTAATACGATGGGAATCATACGGGAAGTAGAAGGAAAAGAGATTTTCAATGAGACGGTAAATATTTAAAAGGTAAATATTATTGCAAGAAAGAAATATTTAAAACAGAAAGAATGTTTTATACTGAATCGTAAATTCTCGATGCATTATTTGAACACAACACAACACAACGGAACACATTCATCAAGAATTGTCTTAACGATAGTGACTAGTCATGTTGGGCATTAGTAATTGCATCGCCAACTTAAACTACTCGCTCGGTCTTGACCATATTAACCCCAACCTTCTGGACTAATCCAGACTCATACGGACTAATCCGGACTAATTCGGACTGATCCGGAGTGATCCGGAGTGATCCGGAGTGATCCAGATTCATCCGGAGTGATTCGGAGTGATCCGGACTGATCCGGACTGATCCGAACTGATCCGGATTGATCCGGAGTGATCCGGAGTGATCTGTAAAGATCCGGACTGATCCGGACTCGTAGTCGATGAGTCCGGAGTTTTTCTCGTCAGATGTCGTATGTTGACACCAAAATCGATTGAAAGGAGACGTGGTCGCGCTTATGCTATTTTTGTCGCAGGACTCCTTCTCTTCTCGGTGACATTGATGTGCCTTCCCTCTTATCCCGCATTCCCTTGTGTGTGTCCCCTTCCCGTTCCTTCCATTCCCGCCCATTCCTAGCTGGTCTTCAACCTTCTATTCCCTGTCCTTACATTTTATTCAATCTTCTTTCTTTCTAGTACAGGCACTGTGTTAAGTTTTGTTGCGTCAGGCTAGGGTTAGCGGACAATAATAAAAAAGAATCAAACAAAATAACAAACAAACAAATAAACAAATTCTACTTTTTTTTCCTTTTTGGGCGCATCAAATTTTGTTATCTTACCAGAATGTCGAGACAAATCATTCTTTCAAGACAAATTCAATCATGGCAAGCGTAGATTTAAAAATTATAGAAATATTCAAACTTCTTTGCCTCACGTTCGAGGAGAAAAAAATCACTCAAAGTAATGATAAATAAGTAAAATGTGCGGGACATAAATAAATAGAAGTGATGCGCGTTGCGTTCCGGCCAGGTGCGATCCGTTCCAGCATGCAAGCATCTGGACCGCGATCCTTGTTTTTAACCCAAGCAGATTCAAACTGAACCTGTTGCTCCCACCGTTCTTTGCGATCCGACCCGAACCGGCTGTTGAGTCGTTGGAGTTGACGACTGTACCACGGAACCGCTCCAACTTCCAGCATAAATTGGCATCGTATAATAATTCACATCTACCAACAATACACACCTCAGTTTAATAGTTTTAATTTGCGTTGAGTAACATGTTCTTCAGTCAAAGCACAAAAAGGAAAAATAACATAACAACAGATGCAGACGGAGAACATGTGTGGCATTCGTATAACAGTGGAAAGCTCCCAAAAGAAATTGCCGAAATTTGAAACATTGAACGAACTACAGTTCTTTTTATCGTGAAAAAAATATCGTGAAAAAGGAAATGTCGACAAAGAGAAAAAGGGTAATCTATCCGTGTCTAAAGTGAGTGAAGAGGCTCAGGAATATAAAGGAAATTGTTATATGAAGATTGCTGCTTATCCGTAAGGGTCATCAAAATAAAGCTTCAAAATGAATGCAATCTTTTATCGCATCTCCACAATACAGCGATCCATAAAAGGTTTTAATTTAAAGGTTTTAAAGGTTTTAACGCACCTCAAGAATACCTGAAAGACGAAACTGTAGTTCTACGATTAGCATAAGGAAGACGTATACTATGGAGTTTAGCGATAGCGTTCCGATGCGATCTGGTATTTGCGATCAAGGAATATTTTAATTTGTTATGCCATCAACAAGCATGATATTGTGTTACCTACTCAGCCCAACCATTCCTATTTAATATCAATTCATTTGTAAGGCCGCAAACACGACGCGCATTTTCCACGCCCGCGTTCAAACGCGTATAACTCAGTTGTCAATTATGTCAACCTATATATGTGTCAATAAAATGTCAATCCATGTCAATGTGTTTATTTACACTAAGTTAATTGTGAAAAATTACAGCGAATCATGAATCGTGAACAAAAAATGGCCAGCTTGCGACTTACGTGGCCCACTTTCATTAGGTTGCATATGGTATCTCTTCGACAACCTCCAAAAATTAGATAATGAGCGCGCTCCATGCTTCTGGAAAGAAACAATCAGGCTAGTCGGTTGGTTAACACCATGTAGGGAACTGCTCGATAGCAGGAAACAGAAAGTTAGGAAACTGCTCGATAGTAGCACGAACAGCCCAACTCGTGGGCATAAACAGAGCGCATAAGGAACCGTCCTCATGTAGCTTGTTAGGACAACCGAAATAAAGATGCTCTCTCTTATAATCTGAACTCCAACCGAACAAGTCGTTTCCATCAATCCGAATTCCACACGTGCTATCAGTGACCCCGACAGTTTAAAGTGATACGCAAAAACCTCGTTTTTAACCTGTCCGCGAACGTTTGTACAATAAAAGTGCTCGCGACCGCTGTACGAGATGAATCCCGAAGGAAGTGCCCCCATCGCGCCGAAGACGACTCCCCACGCGCCACCGGCACACATCAAAGCGGAGCACGAAGAAAGGCATGCGGTTTCAAAAATCAGTTTTCCAGATTTCGATGTGGATGATGTGGACACCTGGTTCCTTTGCCTGGAAGCGGCTTTCAACGTTCAATCGGACAAGCAGAAATTCAATACGGTCATCGTGTCGCTCGGCAACCGAGCCAAATACGTTTACACTGCCATTGCAAAGTGTAACAAAAGTGAGAATAACGATCGTTACATCACGATGGAAAACGCCGTACTGGAGTATTTTCAACCCTCGGAAAACCAGCGGCTAACCAACCTCCTTTCCGGTGTTTCGCTGGGCGACCACAAGCCCAGCATGCTGCTCTCCGAGATGCGAAGACTGGGCAGAGAAGGATGCTCCGACAGCGTCCTTCTTAACATCTGGCTTCGTGCACTACCCAACACAGTGCGGTCCATCGTTTTCGCCTTGCCCACCGCTACACTCGACGAGCAGGCGATCGTGGCTGACAAAATCATGGAGGCGCCACGCACGGAGATTGCACCTGTACGAAGAGAGACCTCCCACACGCATCACACACCGAGAACATCATCGGATATCGCAGCACTCGAAGAACGGATCGAGCAACTCTCCCGGAGACTGGACGAAGTTCTCTCGGTCGATCGACGCGCAGCTCATCACACACCCAGCCAACAAATTCCGAAGGCGCCCCGTGGAAAAAATTTTACTTTAAGCTTTCCTTAAATTTTTACACTAGCAGCAGCTAAAGTAAAAACTTTCAGCACGGCACAAACCGACGCACACATTGGATTGCTGGTGCTGCTCACGTATACATTTGTATTTATCCCTCCTCTGATATTTTCGGATTTGTTGTAGTAGTTCCCGTACCCTTCCTCTCGTTCCTCCTTCTGCCCTTCTCGCTAGGACATCCTCGACTGGTGCTGCGCGTGTTCAGCCGGCGCCTGTCTGGAAATGACGTCACGGACTGGTGCTGCGCATGTTTAGCCGTATCCTAGGCGTCCTTGAAGTGCACTCTTCTACGAAAGAGCTGTGATGAAATCTGTTGATGAAAATTAACCAATAAGTAATCCATGTTTTTTTATAACAAACTAACCAATGTTTTGCACATAGGATTATAGAAACGCTTACCTTGATATTTTAAAACGGGACACCGTTTTCCTTCCGTCGATCGTTTTGCGGGATGTTGGCAACCGTCGATTAACATGCGCGTGCACCTGTAACTTTTTAGACGACATGCGTTAGTTTAATGTACACATTCAAGCACACACAAGAAACTTACCTTAGAAATTGGCAAGCATAAATCATTCCATAATTGAAGAAGAAGGAACACGGCACAAAACGTAAACGAGCAAAGTACGGGGCACAAGAAATCACACATCACTCCAACACATCCTTCCACAGTGAAAGTTCTGGACAGACTGAGGATGCCTAACACCCGGATGAGCGCGATAGCAGAAAAATCAAGGGAGATCGAGAGAGATGTGTAGTCTCGGTTCAGCGGAATACGCATGCAGATGCATGCGTGTGTGTCACTCGAAGGATATCGGTTTCCCCTTCTCCCGTTTTTCGTTCATAGGCCACACGATCGGCGTTGTGCCGTCAAAAATCTAGAGAAAGAAGACATGCTCTCTCGCTTTGGCATACAGGAAAGTTTTCCAATAGCTTCGGTTTTGCTGGTTGGGCATCCCGTTCCCGCTACACATCAAGGTCAAGGGACAGGAGAGGACAACGACCTACGCACTCATCACGTGATCATTGGAAGCCGTCCTCGTCACGCAGATGGATTTGCTGGTATCACTACCGGCTCGGAGCGAAAGCGGAGAAATGCGAGAAGGAGAAGGAAGGCGACAGCACCATCCAGTGCATTTTTTTCGAAGAAGGCATACCGGTTCAAGCCAGGAACAAACCGTAAGTAGTGCCACCCGCAAACGCGTAACATTTTCTTTCGAGACACTATGTAAACCGAAGAAACCGCTCAACACAAATAATTGTAACACATTTATTATTAAGAAGAAAGGTCACACTAACCACTCCCCCGGTAACACTCCAAAGCACACTCACGGTAACCCTTCAAATCATACACTCTCCGAAGCGCCCGTACATATTCAAAGAATTCACTTAGTGGACAATAGTTCGTACAATCGATACTTGATCGATACAGGCGCCAAAATATCGGTTATTCCCCCTACTATGCGTGAACGGTTACACGCAAGCAAACGCACACTATTCGCCGCGAATAACACTACGATAGCAACTTTCGGCACAAAACGTTTAACTGTTGACCTTGGGTTAGCACGAAAGTTCACGTAGGAGTTTGTAATCGCCGATGTGGGCAGCCCAATCATCGGTGCAGATTTTCTCGGGCATTTTGATTTGCTCGTTGACGTGAAAAGAAAGAGATTAGTAGACAATAGAACGAAAAGCGAGATTCTCAACATAAATGCAGCTGATACACCTACCATCAAAGCTTTCTCGACCCAAAATCCATTCGTCCCAATATTGCATGAGTACAGCTATATCACCAAGCTAAACCAGTTGAAAAAACCTTGCCACAAGGTCGAGCATCAGATTTTAACAACGGGCCCACCAGTATTCAGTCGCCCGCGCAGGTTGCCTTTTGACAAATTGAAGGAGGCTAAGGCTGAGTTTCATTTCCTCGTGAAGCAGGGTATCTGTCGACCGTCAAAAAGCAACTGGGCAAGCCCGTTGCACATGGTTAAAAAATCAAATGGCACTTGGAGACCGTGTGGAGACTACCGAAGTCTTAACGCCGTTACAATTCCCGATCAATATCCCGTCCCGAACATACAGGACGTGAGTAACATACTCAGCGGTGCTCACATTTTTACGTGTATCGATCTCCAGAGAGCGTGCCACCAAATACCTGTAGCGAGAGATGACATACCGAAGACGGCCATAACGGCCCCGTTCGGCCTGTATGAGTTTATGTTCATGACCTTTGGTTTAAGGAACGCAGGGCAAACGCTTCGACGCCACCTTCATGCGATTTTTGGAGACTTAGACTTTGTTTTCCCATACATTGACGACATATGTATCGCATCGAAAAATGCCGAAATACACAAAGCTCACCTAAGAACTGTTTTCCAACGCTTACGCGACAATGGCTTGGCGATCAACGCAGAAAATTGCCAAATTGGACAATCTTGTGTGAATTTCCTAGGGCATAACTAGGGTATAACTGCCGAAGGCATAAGTCCAAAAAAAGAAAAAGTTCAAACCATAATCGATTTCCCTAAGCCGACGATAGCTAAACAGCTTAAACGATTTCTCGGCGCAATTAACTTTTATCGCCGATTCATGGCACACGCCGCACACAAACAAAACGTTTTGCAAAAATTGATAAAGGGAAACAAGAAGAACGATACAACAAAGCTAGTCTGGAATGATGAAGCAGACGCAGCATTTACGAAATGCAAAGAAGATCTGGCAAACGCCGCAATCCTTGCGCATCCTTCACCGCATGCTAAGCTCGCTCTAAATGTAGACGCATCGAATCATGCTATCGGCGGCGTACTACAACAGATCGGCAAACAGGGTCCAGAGCCTCTAGCATTTTTCTCCAAATGTCTTTCTCCTTGTCTACAGAAAGCCAGTACGTACGACAGAGAATTGTATGCCATATACGAATCCATACGCTACTTTAAAGATTTGCTAGAGGCACGAGAATTTTGTGTGTACACAGACCACAAACCACTAGAAACCGCGTTTCAACAACGCCCGGAAAGAGTAAATCCTACACAACAGCGCCGACTCTATTTCATCAGCGAGTTTACCACAGACATTCGTCACGTTTCTGGTGAACAGAACAAAATCGCAGACATGCTTAGTCGGGTTGACGCGATTAACACTGATACGATCGATTACGAACACATGGCGAAGCTTCATCGCACTGACACTGAAACGATACAATACATGAAACAAGCACCTGCAAACTCAACATAAGCACTCAAAGAGCTAATAATGCCTGGAACAAAAACAACACTTTTTTGCAACACTTCCACTGCAAACATAAGGCCATTCGTACCCTTGCACTTCAGGAACCAAATTATAGAGAAACTGCATAACACATCACACCCGGGAATACGAGCCACCACTCATTTGGTTTCCGAAAGATTCGTTAGGCCTTCTATTCGGAAAGATTGCAAGCACTTCGTACCACACTGCCTAGCATGCCAAAAAAAACAAAAATAATTCGCCACAATCACACGCCGATAAATCACATAAACGTACCAGACCACCGATTTTATCACGTGCACATCGATTTAATTGGGCCACTTCCACCATCAGAAGGGAATCTTTACTGTCTAACAATGATAGACAAATTCACTCGGTGGTCAGAGGCGATTCCACTAGCGAATATGACCGCAGAAACCGTGGCAAAAGCTTTCGTTACGCACTGGGTAGCGAGATTTGGCGTGCCTTCTAAAGTCACAACCGATCAAGGCAGGCAATTCGATTCGGATTTATTCAAACGAATTTTTGAAACGTTAGGAATAGATTTCCTAATTTCAGTTTCCTAACTTTCTGTTTCCTGCTATCGAGCAGTTCCCTACAACCATTATGGAGGAAGAATTGGATACCACCATTATACATTTTATGAGGTTGTCCAGAAATGATTTCAACTATCTGCTTGAGCAAATTACGCCAAACATTTTAAAAATGGAAACGAATATGCGCCCGAGTTTGTCACCAAGGGACATGCTAATTGTGGCATTGCGATATTTGGCAACGGGAGACCAATATCAGTCGCCTAATACGCTTTTCGGGTAAGAATATTTTTTTTAAGTTTCCAAACGTTTCAAAATAACTCATAAACCTATTTTTGTTCTTAAATTTCTGCCCAAGCGATATCTAAATTCGTACCTCAAGATTGCCTTGTTGAAGTCTTAAGAAATTATGTAAAGGTAAGAAACAAAGGAGCATCATCTTATTTGCTGGATTAGTTGCTCTCCATTGCCAGTTATGATGGTCTAGGACAGGCATGTCAAGCTGGCGGTCCGACTCGATTTTGAATGCGGCCCGCGATAATATTTTGAGAATTGCTAAAGCACTGCAAATAGCAATACCGCCTTTTTGGACCATTACTCCTGAATAAAAACAATAAAGCACTGCAAACCAAAAAATATTTTATTACTTTTTGTCGAAGTTTATTACATTTTCCAGAAAAGAATAATAATTGTGTTGCTATATTTTTCGAAACTAACTTTAATGTACCTCTGAAAATTAGCATAATTTTGTGCAGACTCAATTATAGGGTAAATGTACCTATAGTGGTGGTAGTACTAATAGTGGTGCTATTGCTCTTTAATTTAATAACTTAAATACTTTTAATTTGCCCTATGAACCGCATTTCATAGGGCAAATTAAAAGTATTTAAGTTATTTAACCTTTAACAAAGGGTTTAAAAGTTAAATGGGGCCATTCCGTTACTTAGTGACCGAAAAATCCATTATTTTGTGAAATGTGTCAACATTTTTCCAAAATCCTTAGGATTTCATAACGAAACTCATATTTCTGTTAACGTTCTAAATGATCACATACCCACGCAATTACTAGTTTTTCAACATGACTGTTATGGAATGTTATTGTTTTACTAAAATTATTTGCCTTTTGACCTTATTTATGCATTTTTAAGTGTTTTTTACCATAGTGCCATTATAGGTACACAAAACAGGCATGTTCCTATAGTGGTTATAGTTATAAAATCAATAAATACAGGTCATTTTAGATTTTTTCGAGGAAATTTTTGACATGTCGTACTGTTTTCACTAAAATAAGCAACAGAAATGAGTTTTATTTAGGTAATTTACCAAAAACAGGCCAAAATTTGCTTATCTGGCTGAATGAAAAATTGACTTCAAATCAAGCACAATCTTCCAGGTGTTGGTTGATGACAGGTGTGATGCCCCAATTGACATTTTCGAGCACGAATAATCGGGAATTCGAGCAAATTCCCTTAAACTGGAGCCTTAAACTTACCTTAAACTGAACCAGTTTAAGGGAAATTTTAGTACAATTTCATGAAAACCGACCACTGTGCTTTGCTCTCTCCTGTCATTTCCAATTGTCATCATCGAAACGTCAAATGAAAAAACAAAACAAACCCAAATTGTTCGGTGATGCTTCATAAGCTGAAATCTAAAATTTGTTTTATTATTTCTGTCGGATTTTCTGCAAAACATAAAAAGGTACCTATTAATTAGGATAAATTGAAATCAAATGGATCACTAAATAAACAAAATGTTCATTTAGGATACGTTTAGCGAAATGGCTTCAAACAACGTGTATAAAACGATAACGGCACCGATGGCATCATTTCCAGATCTCAGCGTAAAAGCGCAGGCATCGGTAGTACCAGCGACCCTCGTACCATTAAAGACATCCATATCTACATCACCATTATTCCTTCCTGAAAATGTACAACAAACCAATAACCCGGTGATTATCAAAACCGAACAAATGTGCCGGCCAGTACTTACCGTGAATGCCCCTGTGAAGCTCGTGCAATGGTCAAAAAAATCATCCTGCGTCCTTTCGGCATCTCCATTATCGGCTCCTGGCACTGTGAATCAAAACAACAAGCCAGTGGTTATAAAATCGGGACAAATGGGCCGACCACTCCTCACCGTGAATGCCCCTGTGAACCTGGTTCAATCGTCAGCCATCGCATCCTCGCCCCGCGTCCTTTCGGCATCACCGTCATCAGCTCCTTGCACTGCGAAACAGGCAAAGAGACCAGTGATTATTAAATCTGAACGAATTTGCCGACCAGTCCTTAACGTGAATGCCCCAGCGAAGCTCGTGCTATCATCAGCATCCTCGCCCCGCGTTCTTTCGGCATCACCGTCATCAGCTCCTGTGATTATTAAATCTGAACGAATTTGCCGACCAGTCCTTCACGTGAATGCCCCAGCGAAGCTCGTGCAATCATCAGCATCCTCGCCCCGCGTCCTTTCGGCATCACCGTCATCAGCTCCTGAAAGTGCAAAACAGGCAAAGAGACCAGTGATTATTAAATCTGAACGAATTTGCCGACCAGTCCTCAACGTAAATGCCCCAGCAAAACTGGTACAGTTGTCAACATCAGCATCATCATCTCGCATCCTCTCGGCATCATCATCAATACTTCCTAAAAATATCAAACCAACCAATAAGCCAATGATTATTAAAACCGAACAAATGTGTCGGCCAGTCCTCACCGTGAACACTCCAGTGAAGCTCGTCCGACCACCAACATCCTCATCCAGCATCATTTCGGCATCATCCTTATTGCTTCCTGGAACATCAAAGAAAACCAAATCATCAGGACCGCAAAACTCAACTTCGTCCAGTATCCATGTCGCAAGCCTTGCTGCAGATCCTGAAAATGAAAATGCCAAAAAACAACCAGTGATTATCTCAGCAGTACAACAACACCTGGCCCAGTCTTCAACCGGGAAACCAAGATATACGTATAGCCCTCCAATACCATCTGTTGCTTCTGAAGCTCTGCAACAAACACCATTCGGCGAAATTGAAATTTCGGCACGGCATGGATCTTCAGCAATGGAGATAAGTGATGCAGAGTTTAAGAGAACAACCCTTAAAAAATTGTCCAACATTAACACGTCTATAGCAGGTGTTTGGGCCGAAATGGAGTATCGCACAGACCATCGAAGAAAATTCACCGAAGCAATGGATCAGGAAAATATACCAATTCAAATACCTCGCCTTACAACCGCTGCAGAACTGAAATCTTTTAATGATCAGTTGGCTGAAGACACATATTTTCAAAATATTTGTTACCAGTTAACACAAAGAATTCAAACCAAAACAAATGATGCCAAAGGTCGAATGCACAATAGTTTTATATTATTATTTGCTAAAGAATTAGTTGTGCAGTGCAGCTGGCGTGGCGGGGGCAAAAATGGACCAAAGATTCCAATGAATCAAAATGTTAATGTAATTAAATTATTTAAGAGAATAGGAGAGGACGATATTTTTGCTGTTAATATTGACGACGTAGAACGTTTTCTTAAAAAAAAGTTAGATAACGCTCAAAGCAGCTTGCAAAACTGCAAAGGAAAAATCAAGAGCTCTAGTAAAATTTATCATACACGCAATAATAGAATTAATAAATAAGTTATTATTATTATTTATTTAAATCTAAACCCTTCCTTATCTTTTACACTCACTAGCAATATGTAGACTCTACTTTGACGAAATATTTAAGATAATTTTTTTTAACAAACTGATCAAATCAGATATAACATAATCAAATTTATCTATAAACAAGCTTATGTAATAAATTAAATGTGAAAATTAGGACTATTTTTATTTCTAGTTGGTTTGATTCACTCGAAAATAAAACGTTTTAATCATATCAAGCAACGGAACTACAAAATGGTTTTGAAATCATAAATAAGTCTAAGATAACATTCCACCCAATACAGACGTATAAACTATGTGAAGTTTATTGAAGAGAAAAATCGCAAAAATAAAATTTCAAAACATGAGACATGCAGTAAATTAATTAAATTAATGAAACAAGCATTACCATGTAGTTTTTTTACAAGTAAGAATTTTAATTGCTACAAACAACATCTACCATGCATCAGGAATAATATGATATTAAATAATTACGATGATAAGACCCACCGCTTTCCCATGCAAAAGCGTTTGAAAATAGTTCATGAAGAATTTCCTAGGCAATACTTAAACAGCATTGCACTAAAAATAACACGTTTTATGAACACAAATGGTTTCAAACGCTTTTGCATACACATTCTATTTTTTATCATCATAACTAAAAATACCAACAAAACTACAAACAAACTACAACTACGAGCAAATAAGTGGTTAGCTACAGAATGATTCTTAAAGTATAATGTTAGTGAATACGTGTTAATGAATTTTAATCCAACTGGAGGGTATGCAAAAGAGGGGAAAAAACAACTGTGCCAGGTTTTGATGGAGGATAGACAGCTACAAGTTTACATCTAATATCTAACAGAGAAATGTTTACGTCACACGTCTGAACATTTGCATCAACTTTATGAATAAGAATGTCTAAAGATGAAAATACCGATTCTGGATCATCCGCACGCAAAGCAAATGAAAATAAGCTGGAGCTGCATTCAAATTGTTTTCCAGATACTATAAAACATCCATTACTCTTTTCAACTCCTAAAAATTGAATAATACCATTACCCTTTGTTAGAAGCCATTGGTCTCTTGGCAAAGGGCTTAAAAGAAAGTTTGACTCTAAAAAGATACCTTTACCATTTCTAGTTAAATGGGGAAATTTGCGTTTTTTGCTTGCAGCAGCTACTTCGGTTGCGGAACGTTCTTCATAACGTGCTGCAACTTGGACGCTACATCTAAAGCCTGAACGGGACGAGCGTTTTAAAATTTGCAAATAATTCTCGTAGTCATAAGTAGAATGCTTATGCAACGGTCCGTAATTAAAACAGTCTCGTGCTATATGCTGAATATTATGGACATTGCTTGTCAGCTCGCCACGGCCATAAATCTTTCCGTAATCCTTGACAAAACTGTTAAGGAATTCAGCGGCACGTTCCCAATGACGTCGATGGAATGAGGAGGAAAATATTGTTACTCCGCAGAAATACAGCAGAAAATGGCAATAGGCTTTTTCAGGCAAAACATCTTCCATTAACACGGGACTTACATATAGCAAGTAAGATCTGAATTCCGTACCCTTCCAATATCGAATTACATTCAGCCCTCTGAGTTTGCGATGAATCTCAGAGGGAAGTTGTACGCTGATAAGAAATTCAGATATCGCTTGCTTTTGACCCTTGGACCAGGTAGGAATATTTTCATACTTACCACCTATAAGACCGCACAAGTGTCGGCGAGTCGCACCCTCATCGCATAAGTGCAACCCACAACTAGTCGGTAATTTATCCACCATATCAAAATTATCAAGGTCTTCCAGGGGTGAACGCCATTCCTGGTGATGACCCGGACAATCCCTAGATTTAAATCCATGGTGCGTTCGTAGAGGAGCGCCAACGGAGTCGAAAATAATTTTTTTTCCAGGTTTATAGTATTCCCCAACACAGGTACACCTCATACAACCGTGATATCCATTGAAGTAGGTTGTTGCTGCAAAACACAAACATAATTAGCGTTACACAAGCTCCAGATAATTGTGTACATATAAGCAATAGTTGTATGTTTACCTACCTTTAAGGAAAGCCCGCGCAGGAGAATCTGCAATAATAGCTTGGATCGAGAATTTTATCATTTTATCTCCGATCCGCAATCCCCTTCGATGAATGTCATTTGCCTCCTCTACAAACTGTCTTAAAAATACTTCCAGACTGGTTGGTTTTGCTGGTCCACAAAACACTGCGATCATCATAATTGGGGCTGAGGGCAGTTCTACAATCTTCATAAGGATGGGCCAGAGCTGTGTAGGTCCACCTCTATGAAGAGGGAGTCCGTCGGTGGATACCTGTATCGACAATTCGTCGATTGATGGAACAGTTGACCTAAATGAATGAGAATGAAAAAATCCAAATACAATTAAAATACACACATTTACCAGACACTGTTTAGGCTAAATTATTTTCAAAACTTACTTAAAATAATTGACGAGATTATTTTCTATCCCTTTGTACCAAAATTCGCCGCCCGCTATCGATTGTATCTCTTCCCCGATGGTTTTTGGCGTTTTCAATAGCGTGCGAGAATCCTTCGGAAGAAGTAAATCTGTCCATATTCCCAAAATAGCTAAAATTTCATTTACCGACGAGCGTGGCTGATTACGTACAACTGCCCAAGTTCGCAAACATTCACCAATATCGCTATGGTTGTTGCAGTTGTGAGCAGTTGTGGACCCTTCAGCCACGGCGTCGGTTTCGCTTTCAGAAGAACGATCACTGATGTAATCGGTATCGCTGTTGTGAGACGATGTTCCCATAAGCACTTCTGCATCGTATTCTGGATCATCGTACTGGGATGTTAAACCTGCAAGATAAAATAAAGTATAAATGGCAAATTATTTTCATTGTGTTCATCGTTATTGCTGCTGGTGAAATGTTTCGTTTTTTTTCGAATAGAACAATCCGAATGAGTTCGATTGACCAAATGTTATCATAGTATTTTCATAGTCCTGGACCATACTACAGCAAAGAAAATATAAACACTTTATCGTTGTTATTTAAGAACACATCACACAAATTGATACGATAAAATCCAAGGCATCGTGTCAATCGTGTAATCAACAATCTACGACACTTTTTGTTTACAAAATAATAATGAAATTGTCGCACACACGAATGGTAAATACACATTTATTCTTTAAAATAACACAGATGGAACATTATCTGTAGAATATTTCTGCAACAAAATACATTGGTACATTCGGTACCGGCCGGTACACTTCGGTCGTCATTTTGCTACCATTATAATAACATTAGGAATCGGAAATATTATTTGTCATTTTAGATAACTAGAACAAAGAAGCACTTGGAAATTTCACTCACTCACTCACTCACTGCTCCTAACAAACAACATACCCAAACGAATACGTAATATATTAATAATTAATGTAGATAAACTCAACGATATTACGGTGCACCACTCCGCTTGTTCCCGCATCATCATCACCCAACATATTCTGCCGATCATACTCCGTCGACATAGCTGCAAGCTTTTTGTTCCGTCGAGAAATAACTTTTCTGCTCCTCTTCATTGGTTGTGTAGCCATTTTACTGAAAAAATCCAACAAATTTTCACAAAACAATAGAGCACAAAATTTATTTTGTTCTTTCGTCAAACACCAAAGCCAAATAAATGACAGCTGGAAATGATGCCATCGTCGTTCGCTACAAGAAGATCACACGCACACAATCATACTTGCCACTTCCTACACGCGTGATCACACACACATCCATACTTTTGGACGGTTCGAGCACCAATCGAGCAAATTTAGAACAAAATTTTAGTACCAATGTCAATTGGGGCAGTACTTTAGTGAATAGTTTCATCAATCAAATTTATACATTTTTTTACGATCAAATTACGCAAGAAACTAATATTATGGCTATTCGTTGCTATTCACATGAAAACATCTTCAAAACTAAGTTTCATTGATATTATACACTGTTTCGAGGCATCCTTGTTTACCACCACTATAGGAACACAATACGACGACTATAGGAACCATACCACCATTATAGGTACAACGAAGCAATCACAAAAATATGTATTTTTTCGTAAATTTGATGTGTTTCATGGTAAAAATGGATGCGATTGCGAAGACAAAACATATTCCAACTGCTATGTGTTAAAATATTCAGAAATTGTCCTTCCTGACACTTTAAATCCATTAAAACACATCGGTACCTCTACAAATTGCACCACTATTGGTACATTTACCCTATATTCTATATAAAAAAACAGATTTGCGTCAACTAAAAAAGGAAAAGAAATAGAAATGAAAATAACTAGATACACTTAATTGGAAACTTTGCAACAACTAATGATGGATTGTCGAAATCTCATCCAAGGCTCAAAACCATTTCCGATCTTAGCTACTCCGACTCCGATCCCGGCCGAATCAAAGCAACAGTTCCCCTCGGTGTCTTCCAAAGTCTACAAAGCCGTCTAGTCATTCGGAACCGTTGGAGTCATCGGTTGTCGCACGTAGCGGCTAGTCTGCAGTCAGAAATGGCTCTGATCGGTTCCACCGATTTTCCGGCTGCCGAGAAAAGATTTCAGTCCTGATTGCGTTTTTTTGAATGCCTTTTTTGTGTTTGGTTACAATATGACGGTGAGGGTGTAATTAAATCCAGAAAAAGTATTTCTATTAGCTGTCCCTGGTTTTTTAACCAGATTGTTGCGGAAATTGTGTCAAGCTGTTATTTTCAGCTGGTGCTACTTTTTACACATTTTTAATGATTGACATGGAAGCTTTTCAATCATTCAAAAAGTGTAAAATGTATCTTGATTGATTTCATTGATGGCTGGTCGAATCACAATGCTGGCTTTACCTTTCATACATATGGATGAATCCCGTTGACTGCAGTAGCTCATATCAATATACACCTGTTTCCATCTACGTTCGAATCTCGTGCCGTTTGCATCGAATCGCAAACCGCCTGCTTCGAATCGCATGCCACTACGATCGAATGCGTGCACCCATGGTTGAATCGCGTGCCAGTACGGTTGAATCGCGTTCCACTATGGTCGAATCATATGCCACTACGATCGAATCGTGTGCCGCTACCATTGGATTTTTGAAAGCAAGAGCATAGTAAACTGTTTGTTTACGTTTGAAAGCTGTTTCCTTCTTCGCCGACGGCATTTCATTTGTAAAATACTAATAAAAGGTAATTATTCCCTGAATATAGGTAAACCCGACGAATATTGGTTGAAAACAAGGATTTTACCATCAACAACGAACACCGAATGTTAGTTGAAAACAAGGGTTTTACAATCAAGAAGGGACCACGATATTCGTCGATAACAAGGATTTTACGTGTAATCAGTGAAAAACTGCCTTTTATTTGTACTATTTTACAATCGAAATGCCGTCGGCGAAGAAAGATATAGCTTGCAAACGTAAACAAACAGTAAACTATGCTCTTGCTTTCAGAAATCCAATGGTAGCGGCACACGATTCGATCGTAGTGGCATATGATTCGACCATAGTGGAACGCGATTCGACCGTACTGGCACGCGATTCAACCATGGGTGCACGCATTCGATCGTAGTGGCATGCGATTCGAAGCAGGCGGTTTGCGATTCGATGCAAACGGCACGAGATTCGAACGTAGATGGAAACAGGTGTATCATATCAGTTTTCAGAACTATTCAATCAAGTAACTGATAATGCACCCATTTTTGTATAAGACATGCATAGACTTTCAACATTATTGAGTAAATTAAGAAGAAGATTATCGGTTAGGATGCATAACTAAAGTGTAGTTTAATTTTCGCTGTAATTTTTTATACATGTTTATACTACATGCTTATGCTTTGTGTTAACATGTCGCTATCAGTGTTGTTAGCGGTGACGTTCTTCGACATGAAATTGCCTACTTTGACACGATTTGAAGCTTCGCATTCAGTTTTCACTATTTCATTTCACAGTCATGTCAGAAACTGTCGTTTGATTCGACGATATTTTTTGGCGACATTTCTTTTGACATTTTTGAGTGCACTACATCGCCTTCTCCTTTGATTTTTTTTCTTTTAAATTCATGTACTCCAGCAAAAACACACTGATTTTTGCACTGGAAAAGTGAAAATATTTAATTTTTCAATCACTTACGATCGGTAAAGGCAAGGCTGTTCTGAATTCACAAGATGAATCTCAATTGACATTCACACTACATTTTTTTTACATTCATCGCAAAGACACTGACGGTAACTACAGAAATGAAGGTGGCCCGCACGACAAAATCGAGCAGTTTTGTAGCTCGTTTTTTCGATCGCTTTCCGCCAAAAGCGATCGAAAAAGCGAGCAGAAATGTCAGGAAAAACGCTTGGATTCCGATCGAAGAAATATTTCATTCCAAAATTTTCAGCGCCGAAACTTTCGAAATATTTCACTTATAAATTTTGCAACAGTTTTGAATGCGAAATATTTCATAGGCATGGGCTGTGAAATATTTTAGAAGATTGAGTTTGAGAAGTTTTCGATCGCTTTGCGCAGCGGGAATATTTCATTTATAAATTTGCAGCAATTTTGAATGCGAAATATTTCACAGCCATTGGCAGTGAAATATGTTTGCAGTTTGAGATTGAGAAGTTTTCGATCGCTTTGCGCAGCGGGAGTTCTTCAACAGTCGTGTCATGGCAACAGTGACCCGCACGACAAAATCGAGCAGTTTTGTAGCTCGGATTTTCGATCGCTTTCCGCCAAAAGCGATCGAAAAAGCGAGCAGAAATGTCAGGGAAAACGCTTGGATTCCGATCGAAGAAATATATCAATCCAAAAATTTCAGCGCTGAAAATTTCGCAATATTTCATTTATAAATTTGCAACAATTTTGAATGCGAAATATTTCACAACATGGGCTGTGAAATATGTTTGCAGTTTGAGTTTGAGAAGTTTTCGATCGCTTTGCGCAGCGGGTATTTGTTGGTTTTCGTGTTAGAAATGATAATACCAGCTTACACAATAGATTATGATAGTATATTAAGCGTATTAGTGTAAGCCTAGTTGTTGGGACTGTTTGATGGGAGAGTGCCCAACGACCTGTCATAAACAGGAGGCATCCGAAGATAGCCAGAAAACCCGAACCAATACGAACCAAACTGATCAGGGCAGGGATAAAAAGGAGCGGTAGGGCAACATTCGGGGCTCTTGAACCAATTAGCGGGATAAAACGACTAATTTTTTGGCGCGTTTCACGTAATAAATGCTTGGCAAAGAATTCCTCCCGTTTTTGGTTATTTTCGTTTTCTAACACTAGTCATAAGTAGGGTAAATGTACCAGTATTGGTCAGGTTAGTGCAGCAGTTTCACCAAAACTGCTCGAACACTTCCAATATTTATTATTTTTCTTGAATGTGGCATTATTATCGACGTGTTATTTTTTATTTGCCGTTTCAAATGTATTTTTTAGAGATAGGGAAAAGCGGGGCAAAATCCTCTATTTAAGCATTATTTCGCTACAAAGATACTTTCCAATGCTCAAAATGTATTCATTAGGGTGTTCTATGAACACCATTTAAGTTTCATAACCCTTACATAACAAATAACCAAGAAAAATGCAAAATAAGGTTTAATAGCATATTGATGTAATTTTTGCCACTTCGAAAATAAGCTTAAACCAGTGTCACAGTGATCCATTGGAGTTTTACATGATACGGTTTTAAAGATATGATATTTCTATACAATTGTTCTGAAGAAAGCAAGTCGATTGAACGCGTATTTTTACTAATATAACCAAAAACTACAAAAATGGTTCACGTGGGGCAAAATGGGCAGTTACGTTTGGGGCAAAATGGGCAGATACTTTTGACATACGGCGCTTGGTGAGGCTATGGTGTTGTATTTGTCGCCTCAATAATGAAAACAGGCACAGCTTCAAAACATTCGATTTTGTTGATTTAAACGTGTAAAAACTGTTTTAATTTTGATAACATATTTTTGGAAGAATTTTAAGGACCTTTCTGACCAGCAAAAAAAAAGATAGAACGAAAACACATTTCACGAAACGTGCGCAAAGGCATAGACCATTACCTAAGGCGCAGTTGTAGTTGCCCATATTGCCCCATTGTTTTGACGTTTCACAGTTTGTTTACATATGCCCATTTTGCCCCAGGGCTATGCCCATTTTACTCCGCGTGTCAAAATAGCTTGTCGTAAAACATCAAATTTTATTTTACATTTTTTTCATGTTTTTAAGTTTTTTTTATTCTATGTGGCAATTTGAATCAATAGATAAAGGGTGGAGGCATACAATAATGAAAGAAAAATTGTGTTTTGTCGCATATTCAAAGGAATATTCAGTAAACTGCTTAACATGCCCATTTTGCCCCGCTTTCCCCTATTCGTGAAAAAGCAAACACTGTTTTTGTTCCTATTTTCGGCAGTTTGGTCCAATTTTCGGCAGGCTGTGCTTCTATTTTCGACACCACGAATATGGGTCGGTAAATGTTTTAATAAATGCCAAAAGGTAGACAAAAATGTTTTGTGGTAGACAAAAAAGGTAGACAAAAAGTTTTGAGATCGCTGAGGAACTCAATAAAAAACACTTTGTTGATAGCTGAGTTGCGATGTTGGTAGTGTACGATGCCCTTCCTCGTCATAGCGCATACAATAGAAATATTGCGTGAACGAAGGGCAGGAACAACCTTCATTGCTCGTTCACCAACAGGCGATCGTCCATAAGCAACACGCATGTTCACCTGGAACCCAACTTCATCGATGAAAATTATGGCATCATCGGCGTATTCGTTCGGTAACTGCAGGAACCTCTCGGCATACATCTTTCGATCTTCTTTCAATCCTGGCAGTACCGCTCGCTCAGCGCTCAGGTTCCTTTATGAACTCTTTTGAAAGAGTAGTGGAATCCTTTAATGGCTCGAGCTACAGTCGTAGTAGATACTACGACTTGGTGATGTTCCCTTAACTTTGCCACCAGCTCCTTCAATGATTGTGAGCAATCCTAGTCAATCCATTCTCGGATACTAGCAATCTCACGTTGTGAAAGCTTTTTCGTATTCAGTGTATTGCAGTGTATAGGATTTGATAATTTTCTTTATTTAATGTACTACAAATTGAATTGTGAATGGTGTACCGGTTGGAATATTTTTTTATCAAAATACACACTGTTTGCGATACATTTGATCTTTCGGATCATATGTTCCAGGTAACATCAAGTCCCGTGGTATCTTGACATACGCCTTATCGAATCCCGGGAATGTCGTATTCTACGAACTCTTTCCGCTCTTCAGCATCTTGAACAGTCTGGGCTGTCGGCACACGTACCAGCACCACCTTATCACCGAACGTTCGGCGATTTCCCATTGCGTCCTGCAGGGCGTGATCGAGGGCGCGAGCCTCTAGAGCCAGGGGTCTCCAAACTACGGCCCGCGAGAGCCTATTATTAGTTTGGAGACCCCTGTTCTAGACCATAGCAGCTGCTCATGGATGTCTCGTTCCATAAGATCAGTGATGCCATTTACATCAATTCAGCCTGTGCTGACTATACATGGATGTTATAGGAACTGTTAGCGTCCAGGTATAGCGATAGCTTGAATGAAGAGTGAAGCGTACGTCCCCTGGTCAGTAGCAGAGCAGCAATTCCAGTTGGAGCCACTGCGATTGCAATTTTTGATTGGCATCCCGTGTACGCAATAATAGTTTCGAACAGAAACGGCTTCCCGGTGCTACCAGGTCCATCAAAGAAAAGTTCTGTCCATGTGTCTTCTCTCGGCTGAGATGTTCTGTTAAACCGTAACTACCCACTGCTGCGGTAATTACATCGTAATTTATTATTCGTTGTTCAAACGGTTCACGTATACTAATATGTTGTCCAGCACATCGATAGGATAAGAGTGCTCCGCGTCCACCAGGGAAAATATTTCGGCAACGGATAAGGCGGATTGTAGCAGGTCTGGTCTATTTTACAAATGAAATGCCGTTGGCGAAGAAGGAAACAGCTTTCAAACGTAAACAAACAGTTTACTATGCTCTTGCTTTCAAAAATCTAATGGTAGCGGCACACGATTCGATCGTAGTGGCATACGATTCTACCATAGTGGAACGCGATTCAACCGTACTGGCACGCGATTCAACCATGGGTGCACGCATTCGATCGTAGTGGCATGCGATTCGAAGCAGGCGGTTTGCGATTCGATGCAAACGGCACGAGATTCGAACGTAGATGGAAACAGGTGTATTATTCGTATGTTTGTTTGAGGTAAACATGGTTGTCGTTTTACGTCACACGCCTACATCGATGAATCGCTACGTCGGTGCAAAGTGTGCGAGAAAACCAACACGGTACAAAAATCATCCAAGCTATCCGCACTTAACATCAACTCATTAACCAACATCGTCTCACTATGGAGTGAAAAAGTAACGCTCTATAGTGAGAGATTGAAAATGAGAACCTTTTTGTAAAATTTGTTATAAGATAATACCTTATACAAGAATTGATTAAAAGAAAATACTGTAACTGTTAAGGTTCATAAGTAGGTTTATTATTAATGTATTTTAATACGCTTTTTTGATTGTTTTTCTTTGTCCTTTTCTGCTTTTTTCAGCAACCGAGCTTTTTTCTTCGCCTTTTTCTCCACTTCCCGCAATTCTTTAGCATTCTGACGCTATACAGCTTTTAATTTTCTTTCTTCTAGCTACCTTTTTCTTCTTCTTCCTTAATGTTATACTGTTGTAACCGTTCTCCTGCTGTAAGAACTGGATGGTATCGTAACTTATAATTACCATGTTTTTGGCTACGGCCAGATGCAGAAGGCAAATCAAAATCTTGCGAAAATGGCAAGTTTTCATTATGAGGAATAGAATATTGAAATGGGCTTGGTCCTTCAAACAGTTTTTTCCTCTAGGGCTTCAACTTCGATGTTTTGTTCTGCTCTTGCTGGTTCAACTAGTTCCATAGTAAGTGCTTCTTGCTTAATGCATTGTTCTCTGAGATGATCTACTATGGTGGAATAATTAAAACTATTTTAAATTCGACGTGTTTTACTGGGCGTTGTGTATGTGTTGAGCTGGATGTGGCTGATTATCCGTTGCAGATGATGGTTCCATTTCAATGTTGTAATAGTCTGGGGTTTGTATGTGAAATGCTTCATTGTGTTCAACCGAAGATGTTCAAGTCTTCAGTATCTGGTTCTATTGTTATGTATTAGCGCGTGGCCACGGAGCTGAAAAAATGTTGAAAAATTTTTCAACTTTGTCAAAATTGCTTGTCAACTGCAAAAAAGAGCTTTTCTCGTGGCCGCACCAAAAACTTACACAAGAGCGACAAAAAGCTCCAACATCTGAATATCATCGATATTTTGTTTAAGAAGCACTAAATAGGTACATAAATCAATTAGAATCATGCATTTTAGCATTATTATCATAACAATGGGTCACAACTGCGCCAAATAGCTGTTTGTTTACGCTTTTTCACGATCGCCAGATTTTGTCAACTTTTGTCAACTTTTTTTCCTGGCTGCTCCAGGTTACAAAATTTTGACAAAAGCTCAAAAAAGTGACAAAAGCTCACATTTTGAAAAATTTGTCAGCATTTTGTCACTCCCGTGGCCTTTCGCTTTATGGATTGATGCATTCTATGTAGAAGTATTTAAAACATCTTTCGAGGCTAGATAATTTAGTGATTTCTGTCTCTGTAATCTTTTTAACTATATCTTTGCCTATCATGTCTAATGCATGACATAATTTTGGAAACGGAAACGAATCAAATTTTTCAGAAGTTTTGGAGGGGAGAAGTCTGACGGGAGTGGAATTTTCTGCATGTACTGGAATATTTAGAGTTACTTGTTTAATTATCGGTATAGGTAGATGATGGCGGTATTTTGTTTAAATATTTGGTAAAGTCTACGTGATCAGGATCAAAAGGATACAATTCGCATGCACGGAATCCGTTTTTTATACTGTTTGTTTTGATACCTGTTTCCATTGCTTTCTTTCGCATTTGGCCGAAGTTATTGAAGGTGAAATTTTGCGATAGATTTTGAAAACGCCATTGTTTTAATAAAGACCTCCAAGCATCTTTAAGGGGTTTGAACAGAGCTACATCAGCGGGCTGGGTTATATGAGTCGTGTTTGGATAATAAGCTAATAAAATTATACCAAGCGATTGGCAAACGTCAGTAACTTCATTCGATTTGTGTGAGACATGATCATCAACAAATAAAAGAACTGTAAAATTTACACCTTGTTTCACTAAACATGGATGAAAGACCTTTTCTTTTGTGTTCGGATGACCGATGAAGCGTTGATAATAATGACGCGAACACAAACTACAATTTACAACTTATATTATAAGTAAAATGATAACATCCGTGCCGCGCTGACACACAACCGTTCGCCACCAAAGCCAGATCGGAAGAGAGAGAGCAATTCCTAGATTCTAATTCTCCTACTTATAATTCTCCTGATTTCGCCTTGCCAATCTAGTTTTCGCCTCTCTCGTTGCGTCGGCCGCCTGACTGGTATCGGCGGCTGTCTCCAGCCGCGATCCAGGGGTGAGCAACAATACGATTACAACATCTCCTTCCTTTAAATTCGCTGGTACGATTCAAACCTACGTGGCGGTCTTCTAATACGAGAAGATCGACGAGGAGGTCGTTCCAGCGTGCGACTAATTCGAGGACGTTGACTGGGAAGGATATCTATGTCGGTGTTAGTTAGCGGTAGAGGCAATGCTGCGTGCTCTATCGTATGATGTGTGCCTTTTAAATTCCACTCACTTAGCAAAACGTCTAGCGGCAATCCATCGGGATGGTGCTCATGTTCTGAGTATACATTACGCTTGCGAAGCTGATTGATATGACGCCTATGGATTTTGCTATCTGCTGTTTTAATTTCATACATAACATTCCCTAGCCGTTTTTCAACTTTGCCTGATATCCATTTGTATGCATTGTGCGTGAAATATTTCATAAATACTGGTTCACCAATTTGGAATGTGCGTGATACGGAAGCTAATTGCAATTGAGTAGTTTTTGTAGGTCTAAGCAGATTTAACTCGGTACGTATGGGACGACCAAACATGATTTCAGCAGGTGTTTTATGCCGTTCTAATAATGGGTGCGGTGTAGCCGATAAACTTGCAAAAATGTCTCCAAAGCCTCATCTAATGATAAATCACTGTTTCGAATTTTTCGTAACGCTCACTTCAATGTGTCCACAAATCTTTCGGCTTGCCCGTTAGATTGTGGATGAAATGGGGCTGTAGTCATATGATTTATTCCATGCCGATCACAAAACTCTTTAAACACACTGCTTGTGAATTGTGGTCCATTATCGCTGACCAACGTAACAGGTGATCCAAAACGTGATACCAATCCATGTAGCATTCTCACAGTTGCAGCCGCTGTAGTGCTGTAAGTTTTAATTATTTCTGGCCATTTGGAAAACGAGTCGACTACTACCAAGAAATAAAACCCGTCGACTGGCCCTGCGTAATCTATATGAATTCTCTCCCAGGGTGCTAGTGTTTCTGGCCAAGTTGCTATTTTCTCCTTCGGTGGTGCTTTTGCTGCAGACTGACATGCCTGGCAACTGTTGACCAAATCAACTATATCTACATCCATTGACGGCCAATACACATAGCTACGAGCGATTGCTTTCATCCGGACTATCCCTGGGTGACCTTTATGAAGCTGATCAAGACATCGATTTTGTAATATTGCTGGGATCACTACCCTCTCTCCAAAAATTATGCTTCCTTGTATTATCGTTAGTGCATCTTTCCGACTATAAAAACATGATAGATCTTTTCCATACTGCATGTCGCGAGGCCAACCATGTTTCACAAATCCATATACCTTTATTAAGAGCGTATCATTAAACGTAGCATTGGCAACCTCTTCATGAGTGAGCGGAAATGCTGACAGCGAGTTAATTGCTACATACGCTAAATCTTCTTCTACATCCACGCTGGCTATCATGCATTCAGATTCAGGCTTCTCATGTCTGCTGATCAATCTTGATAAAATATCTGCGTTTCCAAAATCTTCCGTGCGTACATATTGAATCTCAAAATCATAGGCGAGCAGGGTTAATGCAAAACGCTGCAAACGATTGGCTGTATATGTAGGAATGCCTTTCTTTGAGCCGAATATTCTCAATAACGGGCGATGATCGGTTTGGAGGTAAAAATGTCTGCCGTAAATCATTTTATGAAATTTAACAACAGCAAAAATTATTGCTAAACCCTCTCTATCAATCTGACTATATGCCTGCTCTGTTTTGGTTAAAGCTCGCGATGCGTGTTGTACGACTCTTATTGACCCATCTGGGTATTTCTGACAAATAGTAGCTCCGAGCCCGATTGAGGAAACATCTGCTGATACAATTATTTGTTGCCTCGGAGGATAGTGTGTGAGTAAAAGATTTGATGACAATACTTTCTTAAAAGAATCAAATGCTGCCTTACATTATGTAGTCCACTCAAACTTATGGTTATTTTTCAAGAGATTATCAAGCGGATAGCACAAATTTCGCATGTTAGGAACAAACTTGCCATAATAATTTATGGCACCCAGGAAAGATCGTACGCTCGATACATCTGTTGGCTATGGCATTTTCATGATCGCTTCGATTTTGTCCGGGTTAGGGCGTAGACCTCTCTTGTCGATAATATGGCCCAGGTACTTTATCTCTTTGACGTTGAAAGCACATTTATCCGCTCTTATGGTAAAACCAAACTCTTCGATTCGCTTAAGTACATTAACCAATATTTCATCATGCTCCTGCTGAGTTTTACCTCCAATAATTATGTCGTCTAAATAGCCTGAAACACCGTTTAATCCAGTTAACATTGCGTCTATGATTTATTGAAATGCAGCAGGGGCTATCTTAACGCCAGGTGGAAGGCGATTGTAATTGTATAGACCTTTGTGTGTGTTAATTGTAAGCAAATTACGATAGCGCGGATCTATCTCAACTTGTAAGAATGCGTCGGAAAGATCTTTTTTACTAAAGACAATACTGTTTGCAAGACGCGCAAAAATATCCTCCGGGAGAGGTAGCGGGTAGTCATAGGATTGAAGAGCATTATTCAACCCCGTTGAATAATCCCCGCAGATTCGAATTGCACCATTCGATTTCCGAACTACGACTACTGGAGCAGCCCATTCGGAAAAATTCACCGGAGTAATGATTCCAAGTTGCTCTAACCGGTCTAATTCACTTTTTACTGCCTCCTGCATTGCATACGCTACTGGTCTTGGTGGACGAAATACAGGTCGACAATTATCTTTTAATATTAACTGTATATTGGCCTTCGAACAAATTCCTTTTCCGTTAAAAACTGTGTTAAACCGCTGCTGAAGTTGACGCACGTCATCACCTGAGTGCAAAATTGATCCATTGGTGTTGCACCTAGTTTTAAAGCATCCACCAAATCTGCTCCCAGAAGCATTAAATTCACTCCAGTTACTCTTATTAAATTCTGCGATGTTTGTTCTCCTACACACACTTTGGCATAAAATTATCCATCAATGGCAAGCTCTTCTCCTGAGGCATTCTTTGCAATCACTGATGCTGGATCTAACCGAGGTCTCCCTATTCGCTCCCATGTCTGTCTATTCACAATACTGATGTCAGATGCCGTATCCAATTGCAAACGGACAGGCATAGCGTTAAGCGTTATATCAACAAACCGACGATGATTATTAACACTGAACACATTGACTTTCACGACTTTGGTATTAGCTACATTCCGATTTTTAAATCCTGGCTTCCACTTTGGCTTATAACTTTGGCTATGATTTTGGCTTGACTGGCAATAACCTTCCTTATGACCGAAACGGTTGCAATCGTTGCATTTGTTGTTGTAAAACGGGCATTCACTAACCCAGTGTAAATCACCGCACTTAAAGAAATTATACCTTGGATTTCGTAATTGTGTTCGTGGCGAACGTTGGAACCACTGTTCCCGCGACTGTACGGCAAATACATTTTCCTGCGCATTCGACTCTATCATGGCGCTGTCCCGCTTTAAATTAACTATTCTATGGCACTCAGCTGATAATTGTTGTAACGTAACATCAGGCTTATCCTCTATACGCGTGAGCATCCTAGTCCTCATGTCCTTATCTGACTCGTCCTTGAGTCCGCACACGAAAAGTAAACACTTTAACTGCTCTTCTCCCATTTTACTTAGCTCAAAATCAACACACGCTTTGTTGAGCCGGCACGCAAATGTGAGATGATCCTCGCTACTTTTTTTGTGTAATTGAAGACACTTAAAACGTTTACTAAGTAGTGATTCGCGTGTATCAAATAACGTTTCGAGCTGTGCTATCGTTTCATCGAAATGGAAATCACTAGCGCGCACAGGTAGAATTAACGATAAATACCTGTCATGCTCAATGGGGCCGAGCTTGCGTAGCAGTAGACGAACCTTCGCTGCATCGTCGATACGAGCCGCATCCTTTTTGAACAACTCGTCGTAGCGCGAGAACCACGCTCTGAAAGTGATGCCGCTCTCACCATCGAAACGAAATTCACTAATGTTGCGGGAGAGCGCTTCGATCACTTGCTACGGCTGGAAGCTGGGGACGGCAGGATTCAGCGTATACATTCGGTGGCATTTGATTTGATTCAGCAACTGCTGTTGCTGTGCCATCTGTTGTTGGAGTAGCTGCAACGTTTCCGCCATCGTGTTGGCGCCTGTGCTGGAGCCTGAGATCATCGACCCCGTTGGCAATGGTTGCGATGACCCATGTTGAGCAGCAAAGTGCGATGGCGGAGGGACACCCGAATGCGATGGCGCAGGCCGGTCATCACGGCCGAAATTTACAGCTTGCTCAGGATAAGTACCGGCATGGTGCTGCGTAACACCGCCAATAACAGGTCCGCCGGGTTGTTGCACCGGGTCCAATGCACTGGGCCGTCGAAATGACGAACGCCGTTGATCTTCATCGGGATGCACGCCTGCACCGTTTGCCTCAATGGTGCTCATCCTCCGTCGTTTGCGTTGTGGACGCGGAATTTTCGTCGCGTGGGTAAAATAAAACAATAACAACAGAAAAACGTTAGACTCGTCGCCACTTTTGTGTTCGGATGACCGATGAAGCGTTGATAATAATGACGCGAACACAAACTACAATTTACAACTTATATTATAAGTAAAATGATAACATCCGTGCCGCGCTGACACACAACCGTTCGCCACCAAAGCCAGATCGGAAGAGAGAGAGCAATTCCTAGATTCTAATTCTCCTACTTATAATTCTCCTGATTTCGCCTTGCCAATCTAGTTTTCGCCTCTCTCGTTGCGTCGACCGCCTGACTGGTATCGGCGGCTGTCTCCAGCCGCGATCCAGGGGTGAGCAACAATACGATCACAACATTTTCAATGTAGGATCTAAAATTGTGAATATCCTTCCACGCCCGTTCACTTTGTATTATACCCCATGCAGATGGAAACCCTTGCAAAATGTCTTTTCTCAATAGCTATCCCGGAAATATCACATGTGGATGCACAAGTAATTCACCGGCGTTGAACAAACCCATCTCTATGATATTTTGTTTTCCTGGTGCCTTTTCGATTTCGTATACATTCCGGGATCCTTTTTGAGCGAGAACTTCTTTGGATTCCGGATGCATATAAAAAGAGGTTTCGTCTCCATTGAAAATTCTTGAAGGATCTTGCAAAACATCACCCAAATCATTTTCTATCAACCACGTGCTAACTCAATTAAACCAGCCTCTTATATCTTTTTACTGATTTTATTGTTTGCTGACCATACAGATTCAGGTTTACGAAACGTTATTCCAGGTATCCTTTACCGGGCAGTTATCCCAATAATAGGTTTGCAGTGACGGAATCGCAACCCCGTATGCAAGAGGAGTAAGTAAACACTACACTGTTCTTAGGAAGAACGGAATTAACTTTGTTCATTTGCTTCGGCGTAGCCGTTCTACGCCACTATCTTACTTAAACGGTGCCTAATCCTAGTTTCCTTATGCCCTATGTCCTTATGATTGATACCCCACCACCCACCCTTATTTTAATGTGACTTAAATCTATGCCCACGCACTTTACGCACGCATTCTATCTACTAACACTACTTAATCTGCTTATTGCACTAGGTGTCGCCTTAAAGGATTACGCCTTACAAATGCATCAAATTATTTTCGTCCTGTACATTAAAAATGCACACATCGTAAATGAATTTAAAAAAGTATAAAATAAAATAAATATAATGAAAATAAAGTATAAAATACGATTCTATTTTTACAATTAACATGGGATGGACAGGGCTTACACCCCAAACGTACCCGAAAGGTATGCATGCTTCACCCATCAGGATCTAAAGGCAAGGATAAGGCAAAAGAGACACAGAAAAATTTCCTTACGACTACACATGTCCTTTTGATGCGTTGTCTATGCGTCTCGCTCGGTATCACAGCGGCATACGGCAGGTAAGCAGTACAAATACTGCTACCTGTTACGCACACATGTTTATCGAACAACTATTCGGTTCAGCTCGATAAACATCACGAGGACGC
Organism: Anopheles gambiae; assembly: GCF_943734735.2. Lineage (NCBI taxonomy): Eukaryota > Metazoa > Arthropoda > Insecta > Diptera > Culicidae > Anopheles > Anopheles gambiae. The sequence continues at coordinate 55,719 of NW_026902737.1, forward strand.
CGGAACAAAAAGGCGCAGACTTTTTCATGATTTTGTATGCCTTCGGCTGTTTTGGACCACGCGTGTAGGCGCTGACATTGGTACCGCGGCCTACTAGATTAAAAATTGCATGCTGGCAAAGCCCACAACATTGATCTGTCAAAAATCAACATTTAACTTTTGTACCTTTTTTCGGAAGCATTTAAAGTAAAAAATACTTGTTTATCGTCATTTTAAAATTACTAGCGGGCTATAATAAATTCTGCAATCATAGAATCTTTCATAAAACCACACTTTCATTGTTTTCGAAAAATTGTAAACTCTGTACATTTTGTTTGATATTTTGAAAAATATACATGTAACTGATGTGAAACTTTGTATATGAATAACAAATGAGTAAATCTTTTTTTTAAAAAATATGTGGAGGTTTGCTCTGTAAGGGGATGGGATCCGAAGCCCCAGTGAGGGATAATACAGGCTCTCCCATCCAACTCCTATTCCGACACGTCCTCGTCGTGCAGAGTGTTAACATGTGTCACCACATATCCAAGCTTGGGTACACGGGCTTGACCCAACCCCTTGGGCGGATGGTGGCATATGGCGAACCAGGAGGACCCACCCCCCCAGAATCCCGGGAAACCGGCTGCCTGAACGTCGGGGGGGGGGGGGGGGGGCAACCCGACGCTAAATAAAACTGTCACGTTAGCGTAGGGCCAGTCTCACGGAACAATCGACTACGGAAAGCAACAGGAAGTTACGAAACGGACCTAACGATACCGACCCAACGCAATGCCCCCGGATAACGATCAAAATGGGCTCATGGAACGTACGCACTCTTAGCAAAGCCGGAGCCTTGAAACAACTTGATGATGCCCTAGCCACACAGAGCATGGACCTCGTAGCTCTACAAGAGATTCGGTGGCTAGGGAACGGTATGCACAACAGGCGTGGTAAGCAATGCTACGACATTTACTACAGCTGCCACGACCGCCACCGCGTACTCGGAACGGGTTTCGCCGTAGGTCCCCGGTTGAAACCCGCAATCATGGATTTCAAGGCTATAAACGATAGGCTATGCACCCAGCGCATGCGAGACAAATTCTTTAATATAAGCCTCATAAACGTTCACGCCCCTACCGAAGAGAAAGAGGAAGAGGAGAAGGACCTTTTTTACGGCCACCTCGCTAGAATCGTAGATGCGTGCCCCAGGCATGACCTCATAATCATCCTGGGGGACTTCAACGCAAAAGCCGGTAGGGAGCCAATGTACCGCCAATACACTGGTTGTCACAGTCTGCATGAGCACAGTAACGATAATGGTAGTAGATTGGTCCAGTTCGCCGCAGCGAACAAACTGGTTGTAGGAAGTACCAAATTTGCGCGCAAGAAAATCCACAAGATTACATGGGCACACCCTGGTGGAGAATCCTTCAACCAGATCGACCACGTGTTAATAAGCTGCCGACGACAGTCGAGCCTGTTAAATATCAGAACTTATCGAGGAGCCAATATCGATTCCGATCACTACTTGGTTGGCTTAGTGATACGTTGTAGAATCGCTCGTCCCCGCGCCAATAGGGACGGAGAAAACACCCAGCCTCGGCTCAACACGGGCTCTCTAAGGGACATTACTGTCCAACAGGAATTCAAAGCCGCTTTAGAAGAGTCTCTACTACCAGAAAACAGATATGAAACTACGAGCGAGAGGTGGAACGCTCTAAAAACAAAAATAATAAACTGTGCAAGAAATATACTCCCACCACGTCGTGGCAACACCAAATCTGGCTGGTTCGACGATGAATGCAGACAAGTGACCGAACGTAAGAATACTGCATACCGAGCAATGCAGCAACAGCATAGAACGCGGGCATGTGCAGAGGAATATTCACGGCTCAGACGCGAAGAGAAACGAGTTCACCGCTCCAAGAAGCATGCTTTGGAAGAGCAAAACATGCGGGAACTCGAGCAAACCAGAGAGGCGTACGGACCGACACGAAAGTTTTACCAAGCGATAGCAGGTCACCGAAACAACGTTGTACCTAAGGTAACCTGCTGTCGCAACAAGGATGGAGATCTGGTTAGTAACCAGCCAGAGATCCTCTCGCGGTGGGCTCAGTACTTTGATGCATTACTCAACGACCAGTTAAACGAACAGCTAGAAGCGCCACTAGCAGATAGTGTCATGCTACTGCCACCTAGCATAGAAGAAACACGAAAAGCTATCCGTCGGCTGAAAAATAACAAGGCACCCGGAACCGACGGAATTGCAGCTGAACTGGTCAAGAATGGAGGTGCACGACTAGAAAACCAGATTCATCAAATAGTTACTGAGGTGTGGGATAGCGAATCGCCGCCTTGTGATTGGAATCTCGGCATCATCTACCCCGTATACAAGAAGGGAGACAGGTTGGACTGCAACAACTACAGGGGTATTACGGTGTTGAATACCGCCTATAATATATTTTCCCTGATCCTTCAGGAACGCCTTGTCCCGCACGTCTAAGAGATAGTCGGAAACTATCAAAGAGGATTCCGAAACGGAAAATCAACCACTGATCAGATCTTCACCATGCGGCAGATCTTGGAGAAGATGGCTGAATACAGACACGACACATACCATCTCTTGATAGACTTCAAAGCCGCATATGATAGCATAGCCAGGGTAAAACTGTACGACGCTATGAGCTTTTTTGGAATCCCGGCCAAACTGATAAGGCTAGTTAGAATGACTACGACCAACGTCACATGCCAGGTGAGGGTGGATGGAAAACTCTCAGGACCTTTTGCTACCACCAAGGGTCTGCGCCAGGGGGACGGGCTTGCCTGTCTCCTATTCAACTTGGCGCTAGAGAGGGCCATCCGCGACTCGAGGGTGGAGACAACGGGAACCATCTTCTATAAGTCAACCCAGATCCTGGCATACGCTGATGATATAGACATCATTGGTCTGCGGCTCTCCTATGTAGCAGAAGCCTACCAAGGGATCGAGCAGGCGGCAGAGAGCCTCGGATTGCAGATAAACGAGGCAAAGACCAAACTGATGGTGGTAACATCAGCGGACCTACCAATAAATAATCCGAATCTACGTAGGCGTGATGTACAGATAGGTAAACGCACTTTTGAAGTCGTCCCAGAATTCACCTATCTTGGGTCAAAGGTCAGCAACAACAACAGTATGGAAGTTGAGTTGCGCGCAAGGATGCTGGCTGCCAACCGGTCATTCTACAGCCTGAAAAAGCAGTTCACCTCAAAGAACCTGTCGCGACGGACGAAGCTGGGACTATATAGTACCTATATAGTACCAGTACTCACATACGCCTCTGAGACATGGACACTGTCCAAATCTGACGAAGCCCTCTTAGCCGCGTTCGAGAGGAAGATGCTCAGAACGATACTTGGCCCCGTATGTGTGGAAGGACAATGGAGGAGCCGATATAATGACGAGCTTTACGAGATGTACGGCGACCTCACTGTCGTACAGCGTATTAAGCTCGCCAGGCCCCGGTGGGCTGGACATGTTGTACGCATGGAAACGGACGACCCAGCCCGTAAAGTCTTTTTAGGCCGTCCACAAGGACAGAGGAGGCGTGGTAGGCCCAAATTGAGGTGGCAAGATGGCGTGGAGGCGTCCGCCATTAAGGCCGGGATAATACACTGGCAGACGAAGGCGCGAGACCGTGAGCGGTTTCGGACACTCCTGAGGCAGGCCAAGACCGCAAAGCGGTTGTAGCGCCGGATAAGTAAATATATTTGTATTGATTTATTCTATACCAACTATGTAGTTCGATTGTCGTGGTAATTGTTTATTATTATATTCATCCCTGACAACTCAAAAACCTAGATAATCATATGATATGTGGTTTTTGTTTAACTTGTTTAATATATGTAACTTATAATTAGAGTCATTAGTAATGTTCTTGCGTACAGGAGTTATAAAGTTTATTTTATGTTATTTATTTATTTATTTATTTATTGATGATAATTGCGTGGCGCGCGCAGGGGCCTTTGCAATATTAAAATAAAGTAATACTTAAAATAACCTTACTTGCTATATATTTGAAAACAGACATGAACATTTAAACGTGGCAACTGTAATGTTGAAGTCAAAAAAGCAGTAGAACTTATTGAAAGCTTTACACATTGAAATAATTGGATCATGAGCTCCTCTGGAAGTACGGGCCCGGTCTATTTTGATCAGAAAATTTCGAGGACGTAGCGCGTGGTCAGGGGCGTACAAATTTATTTTAAGAAGAAGCTCGGGAGCATCAATTTCGCCTTTTATTAATTTTGCTACAAAAACTGCTTGTGCTACCTCCCTACGTCTCTCTAAGGACTGCAATCCTAGAAGAAGCCGTCTAGTTTGATAGGTTAGAGGCTGGTCCATGTTCCACCGTAAGGTTCTTATAGCTATTTTTGTGAATTTTTTCTGAATTCGCTCAATTCGTGTGGACCAGTTGTTAGTGTGCGGAGACCATGTTACAACATTAAATTCAAGTACGGACCGGACTAACGCGACAAACAGTTGTTTTAAACAGAAAGGGTCATTAAAATCAGATGTCAGACGATGAATAAAACCAAGCTGCCGATATGCTTTGTCGATGACGTACGAATATTGTTGACGGAAGGAGAGTGCTGAGTCAAGAATAGTGCCGAGGTCCTTAGTTTCTATGTTACGTGGGATTATACACGAGTCAAGATTATAGTCTCGCTTGATAGGGTCTTTTTTACGAGTAAAACTAATCGCGCAACACTTATTGACACACAAGGATAGCGAGTTCGCAGAGCACCAATTGCTAAATACGTCTAGGCTGTGCTGGAGAGTCGAGCTGTCCGAATCATTTCTAATGGTCGCATAAATCTTGATATCGTCCGCATACATAAGCAAACATTGATTTGGGAGCGCAAATACAACATCATTAATAAATAGGATAAACAATACTGGGCCAATGTTACTTCCCTGTGGGACACCGGACGAACTAACGAACACGTTGGACAAGCACTTATTGATTTTAACACAGTATGATCTTTGGTTTAAATATGATTTTAACCATATGACTAGATTATTATGAAAGCCAAGCCGGCTCAGTTTCGCAAGGAGTATGTCATGGTTAATCCGATCAAATGCTGACATGAAATCAGTATAAATTGCATCAATCTGTGACTTGCCGTCCATTGCCGTAAGGCATTCAGACACGAATTGAACGAGATTGGTCGACACCGATCGTTTGGGAACAAATCCGTGCTGGCTTGGACTGATATAATTCAAGCCACCCCTGACTAACGCTTCCTGGACAAGAATTTCGAGTATTTTTGCTGATGCACATAGGGAAGTTACGCCACGATAATTAGATATAACATGTCTCGGACCTTTTTTATGAACGGGTGTCATCCACGAAGACTTCCACATAGTAGGATATGTAGAACTGTGCAGAGAAAGCTTAAACAGATGAACCAGTGGCTCTGAAAGATAAGTTGAGCACTTCTGTAAGACTATTGCTGGGATCCCGTCCGGACCCGGGATAAATGAGGGTTTAATTTGTTTGATTGCATTTTCTACCGATTCATTTGTGATGACAATATCATTTATAGACATATCTAGAACATCCGCGGGTGTGTGCTGCAGGGCAGTTGCAATATTAATTGGTGACGAAGATTGTAGGTCGAAAACTGAACTAAATTTTTTGGCAAAGAGCTGACTGATTTCAAGTTCACTTGTGGCTTTCTCGGTGTCTAGTGACATTACTGACGGGATTTTTGCATTTTTCCTCTTACGGTTAACGAAAGAAAATATTTTAGTCGGATCGTTGGATATACTTCGTTGAAGTTTGTTGATATAGATTCTATACAGATGCCTGTTGAATCTTCTATAGTTGCCACTAACAGTGTTAAACAATAGTCTGTCGGAGTGAAGATTAGACTTTATGAGACAATGTAAAGCTCTATTTTTCGCAGATTTAAGTCTTTTTAACTCTCTATTGCCCCACGGGGGACCGGAAGCTGCACGCTCTTGTAAAGTAGGGCAGCATTTTTGAAGGACTAGACCAACCTTAATTTGAAAGGAGTCGATTGCCGAATCGATTGATAAGGTGGGATTGCTATCATAATTAAGGAATGACCAGTCAGTATTGGCAAAAGCGTCAATCATTTTTGGGAAATCAGCTTTTCTAAAATCGAGATGTCTCAAGCTGTTCGATCCAGTGGCTTCCGTAGCAGTCTGGGTTGTTGATGGAAGTGTAATATTGACCAGCAAGCTCGGATGATATCGGTCTTCCTCAGTTAAACAATCTATGGAACGGAAAATTCTCATACCATTCTCAATTATACGCGGGCTTACGAATATAAGATCAAGTAAAGACCCATGATTGTTTACATTATTATTGACCTGAGATAGTCCCACAAAGCTGAGAGTATCAAGCAGTTGGGAGCAGGCTGGGGATACACGGGATCTCTGAATGTTGACATGTAGAGAACCGTGAGTGTCACATAGCCAAGAAAGGCCTGGTTGATTGAAGTCTCCCAACACGAGGATCGTGTCTTGTGGATATTTCTCAGAAATTTCCATAAGTGATGAACAGTAAGCGGCAACATATTCGGTATTATTACTAAGAATCGGTGGAAAGTAAACGGTACCGATTATTACGAATGAAGTGCCAACACGGATGCGGATCCAGATACTTTCGGTTGATGAGGTCGCAACAGTGATTACTGAGGGACGATGCATGGTTTTAGCCGCAATCAGTACCCCTCCCCCTCGGGTTTTCTGGCTATTTGAGGAGTTACGGTCCATTCGGAAAACATCATATCGGTCATCGAAGAGTGCAGACGAGGCAATGTCATCCTTGAGCCAGGTTTCTGTGATCGCGATGATATCAAAAGAACAGCTTGAAGATGCACTGAAGAAACTCGAGAGTTTTGTCCGTAGACCTCGGGTGTTTTGGTAATACACGGAAAGCTCAGATATGCAAGAATAATTTTGTCGAAAAATAGTGGAGGCAAACCCTGCTGGGTTGACATTAGCGCCACGTATTTGTGTGAGTGTTGGATCGGCATCATTTTGATCGTTCTGCTCATAATTTGTTACGGATTCGTGATCATTTGGGTGAATTTGGGTAAGAACATGAGCGCATTCATTCGTTGATGGAGGAGTAATATTCAGGTGAGAGCAATCACTATTAATGAAAGGTGAGCCGGATTCCGTGTTCTTGTGTTCAAGTGCCGTCCTCGTTTGATAAATATGCGTGTGTGTGTGCGTGACGTTAGAGATTAGTGCAGGATTCGGTGGAGCAGAATGTGCACGCACACAAGCACTACTTAGTTCGTTTGCGGTGTGGGTGAGGCTCGTGGAGTGTGTGCCGACAGGATTGTTCGGTTCGGCGATTGCGGAGATCGCGTATTTTGTGTCGCAGAAAAGGTTGTAGGGGATGAAAGTCCCGTAGGTGGGTGTAGGCGAAAATTTGCAGTTGGTTGTTGCAATCGGTAATCAACAAATTCACGCACCGATAGACCAATTGGCCAGGTGTCCGGGGAGAGTGCACATTCTCTTATAGAAGCAGGCACTAACACTTTGAATGACAGGAATGAGAGTGTTGCTGTGTTTGTGCCCCGGCGTACAAGGCAATATGCTGTGACGTCTTCGATGGATAAAGCTTGCTTGACCATTTGAACAATTTGGTCAGTGGTGGTATCCGGAGAAAGTCTGGAAATGTACAAAGCACATTTCTGCACCGAAGATTGAGCAGGAACTATTTTGATCGCGAATGATGCGGTGTCTTTTTTTGTGCCAGTGATTGTGGGTGGTGGGCGAATCTTACGGTTGGGTTCATTGATAGGCTGTGTAGTTTTGAATTGGCAATTATTGTTTAGGTTGTTGATGGAAGTAGCACGAAATGTAAACATTGAACGGTTGTCGTTGATGACATCAGAAAACAATCGTTTCGATGGATTTGTGCGGCGTATTTTTGCGGGTGGGTGACTACTTCGTGGCGTATTATGATCGAGCTGAGTCATACGTGCGAATCCAGTTCTAATCTCGTTTGTTAATGGTTCGATTACGGATTTAATGCTCTCAGCAACTGTTGTTAAAGCCGTCTGGAAACCAGATTGAATGGCTGCGTTCTTAACAAATTTGGTGCGCGGATTCAACAAAACGTTATTACAGCCACTGCAGCACCAGTGAATTTGTTTGTATTCAGAGATGCGCTGGAGTAAGTCTGCGGGTATAGAAGAGCAGCGCCGATGGAATGGAGAGTTGCATAAGCAACAGCTAATGAATGCTTCCGTGATTTCCGTGGTGCAAGAGTTGCAGATGTTTGCCATTATTAGGGAACGATGTATCTTGGCTATGATGACAGCAATGTTGATTGTAGCGATGGCGGCAGGGATGCGCGAAGGCGCGACCAGGTTGGAAAGCGAAATTAGCACGAGATTATCGAGAGTTGGAACGGTTGAACTTTATTCCAATATCGCGATGATGTTTATGGATGCAATGGTATTCACAAAAACTAAAACTTATATGATGAATAGCGTGAATTTTTGACAAAAACACGGAGCGCTATATGAATGCGACTATTACGTCAAACGTCAAAAAACGGAATCCTAATATAGCCTAAACTAGAGCATGTGCTCTTTCCACCCCCCACTGTATTTAAAACGAATAAATGATAAACTATGAATTAAAATTAGTAAATTATTAGTATATTAGACTTCAGTTAGTTCAGACCTACCTCTATTGGACTCGATTATTAAACATTTATTGATTTATCCATACCAGGATATTCACTTTGCATATAGAAGGCTCTGGCCGTGCGAAACCAGATCCTTTATACGTTCATCCTTTCAATTAAGCGCTCTATCAGCAATTCGGAAAAGCTTTTACTGCTATAATCATTTGCTCAACTGTTTCACATTAGTTTCACTTTAGTTTCACATTCTAAGGTGCTAAATTAATTCTAAGTTTCTTCTTCATCTTCTACTTGGCGTAAACGTCCTACGCGGAAATGCCACGGGATCGCCTCAATATTCTTATAGTTTATAATCTTACAAAAATCTAATTTTAAAGTATTAAAAGCATTTAGATAAAGTTAATATTAAACATTTAACATTAAGCAGTAAACATTAAGACTAAATTAAGCATAAACATACTTAAACCAAACATATATTATACATACGGTATCCTGATGGTTCGCATCCTCCATCGTGTCGTCGACGAACGCCATGGTTTTATAGGCAAACCATCTTGGCACGTACACCTCCGATGCGCCTAAAAGAAAAACAAAATATAAATAATATAAATAATATATCTTTTTATCCTTAAATTAACATCAATTTACCTGCCCCACTATGCTTTAATTTTTTCACTTTACTCCTGTAGGTTATATAGGAGTTGAGGAGGTTTTTCCACACTGCTTTAGTTTCAGCAGTTGGAAGCCCTACCTCACTAGCTATAACCGTCCACCCATCATGTTGCACGTTACGACTTTTATAACTGTCCAACTTTTTATTCCATAAGGATGGACGGTTCCTTAATGCCTCTATCACGGCACGGCATTGCTCGATATCCTTAAAACATATATAAATGTATACATATCACTTATACAAAAATAATAAATGTGTGGGTGTTGGTCCGAATATGTAAATACAGTATAGTAAGATATCTAGCTATTTTTATAAATAAGTACCTGTTTTGTGTTCCGGATTGTTTTTTTTTTTTGTGTTTTCCATTGCTAAAACTATAGTGAAATCATTTAAAAATTTAATTTTCTGATTCTTTTTAACACACACAAAAATTGTATACATACCGCTCGCTTTTTGTTTTTCGTTTGTTTACCGTGTGCTAATTTATCTGTCAAAAGTTTACGCTCAAAGTTTACGCCAAGATTTCACCCTCTCGAACCTTAAATCTTTTTGACATGAAGTTTACGCCTGGCAACCCAGTTTACGCGTAAACTTTTTGAGTTTACGCCTTGTGTGACGTCCGTATAAAGGAGATGACCATCAGGAGGAGGGGCATTACAAACATCATTGATGAACAAAGAAAACAGAAGTGGACTTAGCACACAACCCTGAGAGACACCTGACGTACCATATAACTCTTCAGATAAATACGACCCGGTTTTAACCCTACTCGATTACTTAATTATGAGGACAGCCAGCTAATAATGCCATCACCAAAACCAAGTTTAGACAAATCAGCTAATTATAAATAGTGAGGTAAACTATCAAATGCAGTATGAAAGTCAGTGTTCATTGCATCAAGTTGGGTAAAAAATGTTGGTCTCAAAAGATCTAAAAATATTGGAAACAAAAGACATGATAATTAGTAGCATTAGACCTACCAGGCATAAACCCATGCTGTTTAGGGATAGTAGCGCAACTACAGCTATGAAATATTCTTGGAAAGATACATAGCTCAAAAGTTTTAGCTGTGGCGCAAGTTTGGGTTACCCCACGATAGTTAGAAACAATGCCACGACATCCCTTTCTGTGTACTGGAAAAAGCCAACAGGATTTCCAAAGAGCAGAAAAGACCCAGAGAGAATGTGAAAGGTTGAAAATTTTAGCAAGGTGTGGAGCAAGCACGTCCTTACAGTTTACTAAAACTGAAGCAGGAATACCATCTGGACCAGAAGTAAAATAACGTTTCAACCTAAATAACACCTGTACGACTGTTTTGGAGCTAACCGAAATATCAGAGAGACTAATTTTGTTCTCGCCGGTCTCGTAGTACAGTCGTCATTTCGTACGACGTAACGACATGCCCGTCATGGGTTCAATCTCAAAATAGACGCCATACGTAGGATTGACTATCCTGCTATGGGGGGAAATCAATTAGTCACTGAAAGTCAATCCCACAAGTGGTACAGGCAGGCCTTGACCGAAAAACGGTTGTTGAGCTTAAATAAGAAGAAGAAGAATTATGTTCTCTTGCGTGTTGAGTAGCGCACTTTCGGAAGGTAGGGTGACTAATAGGTGGCTCAAACATTAGGGATATGATTCATGTCGCTACCTGTCCTGGGCTCGTGTACGAGCTTTTCGGAATCTATTCCAACCCATGGTTGCAGCGGGTACGTCAGGTCAGAGTTGAATTCAAATCCGAACCATGGAAGCAGCTAGCCTAACTCGCCATTCGGTGGAGGGACGCACACACGGCTGGGTTAAACCGCTCATTTCACTTCCTTCGCGCCAGGGTCAGATACACGCACACACACACACACAACGCAAACGCACCAACGTGTCACGTCGGGTGGCTGGGAGCGTTACAATGCGTGAGGGGAGGGGGGAATACAGTATCGGACAGAATGATAGCACCCTAGTGTTTTCAACGCAGCATGCACCCGTTGGGACAGGTTTATGTGTGGTTTGTGTGTTTGTGTTTGTATAAGTTTGCATGTGTGTGTCTGTGTATGTATGTTTGAATTTGTATTGGTGTGTGTGTTTGTTTCACAAGTATGTCGTTTCCGATAGATTTGTTAGTAGTTTTTTTGTGTTTTGGGTTGGGTTTTTGATGTAATAAGCAGGACCTCCGCCCTCGCGATCAGTGTGTTTTTGATATATTATTAATTTTACGGTCTTCTTTTGCCGTGGTCTTCTAAGGACGTCCGGTTGACTTGCGCTTTTCGGTTGTCCAAGCGCGTTTCGGTTGTCCGAAGCGCTGCTGTCGATGCAAACTTTAGCTTTTATCCAAGTGCAAACGCACGCTGTTTCACATGATAACACACATTATCAGAATACTTTCAACGCAATATGACATAATGGCAAGCTATGTTTTTCAGACACAAACCCGCGCACTTGCAAATACACATTAAAAAACACACTCGCTTTCTACTACACACACACTCACACACACACACACACACACACACACACACACACACACACACACACACACACACACACACACACACACACACACACACACACACACACACACACACACACACACACACACACACACACGCACACACACACACACGCACACACACACACACACACACACACACACACACACACACACACACACACACACACACACACACACACACACACACACACACACACACACACACACACACACACAAACACGTACACACACACACATACACACACACAAACACAAGTAACGTGGTAAAACAAGTGCACGGTGCGTTAAAAAAACCAGGGTCCTATCTTAATGTCCGATACTGTACCACAACCGCAACGACACCCTCCCACAACCCTCCTCGCAACTCACCCCCTCCACGTATACGACCATACGGGTCTTTAACTTTGCCTGTCCCTGCCCCACACTCTCCCCCCACAACCATAGATTCGCCCACCACAACCTGCCTATTTCTCCGAATTTCCTCGACGGCGTGCTTAACTTACGGCAGGAAGGAATTATTTTGAAAAACTTTGCACACAGCTAGTGATGAGTCAAGTACCACTTTTCACTGTGTGGTGCTGTGGTACCATGCACAGTCTACTGTGCTGTGTGTGCGTGGTACCACACTTAATGTGTGGTCGCACAGTAGCTGTGTTCCCGCACAGATTTTACACAGTTACTGTGTTATCGCACAGTTAGTGTGCTTTGCACACTTTTTGTGCTCCGCACAGCTACCACACAGTTTGCACAGTTTGTGTGCTCCGCACAGTTTGTGTGCTCCGCACAGTTATTGTGCGCGCACAGTTATTGTGCGCGCACAGTTACACCGCGCTCTCGCATCAATCGAAACAGACATCATACGGACGTCACACGAGGCGTAAACTTTGACGTAAACTGGATTTAGCCATACAACTCTATAATCTTTTGACGGGAAGTTTATGCTCTCCCATACAAATCAAGCGTGAACTTTTTGAGTTAACGCTTCGTGTGCCGCTGGTATAACCAGCAAATCAGAGTCGAACAAACGTGAGGATTTCCCGTCAGAAATCTAGAACAAACAAGACAAAAATCCTCTCGAACTGATCAAATTCACAACAAATGTGGTGTCTTCTTCGATTGGTGTTAGAGCGCGGTGTAATTGTGCGCGCACAATAACTGTGCGGAGCTCAGAAACTGTGCGGAGCACACAATAACTGTGCGGAGCACACAATAACTGTGCGGAGCACAAAAACTGTGCGGAGCACAGAAACTGTGCGGAGCACAGAAACTGTGAGGAACACACAATAACTGTGCGGAGGACAGAAACTGTGTGGAGTACAGAAACTGTGTGGAGTACAGAAACTGTGCGGAGCACAGAAACTGTGTGGAGTACAGAAACTGTCCGGAGCACAAAAATCGTGCGGAACACAAAAAATGTGCGAAGTGTGGCACCACAATTTTATAAAATGTGCAATTGTGCTCGCACATTTTAATGTGTTGTGTGTGCGTGGTGGCACAGTGCTACTTGACTCATCACTAATTGTGTGCGTGTGATCTTCTTGTAGCGAATGACGATTGCATCATTTTTAGCTGTTATTTACCCAAGTAGCAGAGCCGAAGTTGTTAAGAGATTTTTCTGTGTGCCAAAGCGAGAGGCCCTGTCTTCTCTCTCTAGATTTTGGACGGCAAACCGCCGCCCGTGTAGAGGTGTGTGCGTGTGACGAAAAATGATGGCGGAAAAAGGGGGGAAGCGGGGTCTGAAGTCTTTCGTTCGTCACACACACACATACATCTACCAGCGGATTGCGCTGGACCGAGTCTACCCATCTCTCTCGATCTACCATCATTTTTCTGCTATCGCACTCGTCTGAGACTTGCAAAATTCTCTCGCTGTACAAATCGATTACGCCAGCGCAGTGCGTTCTCTCAATACATTTTTCTCCTCAAATCTGAGCAAGTGCTGTCAAAATAGTGAAGCCATTTCTAAAGGACAAACACAAGTGAAAAGTAAAAGTGGTTTTATCAAGTGAAGCTAGGTAAATTTGTTTTGTGTCAGCAATGTAACATTACAAATAGACTTACATTCATTTGTTTAATACAGAAAAAAATGAACAACATGGATAACATTGAAAACATGGACTACATGGATGCGTCTCTGGAAGCATCTAAGCAATCCGGGCAATATTATCGCCAGATGCAAGTATAATTTTGTGAAACACTTGTTTGTGGTGATGTGGGGTTGTGAAAGTGATAGTAAATGTGAATATATATAATTAATTTTGTCTTAGCAAGACATGGTCAAGACATGCCCGTCATGGGTTCAATGCTAGAATGGGCAGTCCTACCGTGGCAAAGACAAATAATAAAAATATTTTGTTTTGGCTAAAATGCATTTTGCATAGATAGTGAGATACTGAGATAGTGTTGGCAAAGGGTAAGGATAAAGGGTTCAAGCATCGTATGGACCGTCACCTTTGGCTCAATAGTTGGCTTCATTTCATAGTTCATTTAAAAAGCATGCGTTTGTATGTGTTGGAATTTGAATAATTATTTTCGAACTTTAATTTGAATTGCATGAAACAAAGCGATAGGAAACTAAGATTAGGTTATAAACTACTCGACGTTAGAAACTACTCGATCTGCATGAATTATGAACTGCATGAATTATTATATACAAAAAAGGACAAACGAATATACAGTTGCAAACCGATCAGCGATAAAGGTGTACACTTTCCTATTCAAATTTCCTCCAAATATCACAGCCAGCCCCTTTTCGTGAATATATTTTACAGTATGAAAAACCAGATTTTTGAAAATTTCGCAAAAATCGCATGGCTTGACAATAATCATTTCAGAACATTTTTGTATGGAAAAACGTGCCAACTAAAAAGCAAATATTCAATAGTTGGCGGGGAATCAAAGTTCAACCAGTGAGTGCAAACTGTTGAAGTGGGTACAGGCAGGCCTTGACCGACAGCGGTTGTTGTGCCAAACAAGAAAAAAAAATAAGATAAGGTTGTTTGTAACAATACAAAGATCGCCACGTAGTTTAAGTGAAGAAGCACATTTTTCAAGGAAAAACAATGCTTAACATTTTATCCTCTATTTTTATATTTATGTTTATGTGATTTTAATCTGTGCATTGATGCAAGTGTTTTGTAAAAAAAATTGTGCTTATAAATCTGTAGGTGTGCCGATACCTTTTCGCAGAACTGACCAATCTGTGAATACAAAATAACTCATAGATTTCAAATCTACGAAAAGGTACATCAGGCGTAACCAACGGCTGGAAACGTGATTAGTAAAATAAAAGGTTTATAAACATTTTAACAACTGAACCATAACCGCAAGCAGCTGTGGAGGATCCATTCGAAGTGTCGAACATTTTCGAAGCTGTTGTAGACAGTGGCACAATCGATATTTCTGGTGACGAGGATGATGACGAGGATGGTCACGAGGATGGTGAAGGTGCTAATAAAGCATCTAAAACCCCCGGGTTTGATTTGCTCGCGCATTCACTGGAAGAATGTTTTAGATATTGGGCTTTGAAGACCAATGCGGCTCATTCTTCCGTTAATTTATTGCTTCATATTATGCGTGAGCGAACAAATTTGTTACTCCCTAAGGACGCACGGACGTTGTTGAGAACAAGCACGGCGCCCAAAACAATTAAACAAATTAAACGTCGCGGGGGGACAGTATTGGTATAATGGCCTTGGATCGTGTCTTGAAAAAGCATTCAGGTGAGAATATGTTAAAATAATATAGCTTTTTTATATAGTACATATAAATAGTAGTTTTATAGATTTACTAAGGCTTAAGGAGTCACAGCCGGTTTAGTGGTATATGCTCATCATGAGTTCAAGCCCCCTATGGATTGTGCATAACCCGCCCCCCTCCCCTTCACCCCCATCAATGATACGTGAGCCTGCTTATCCTGCTATGAGTTACAGATACCCAAACCCATTAGTGGCACAGACAGGCGCCTACAGGGCCACTACGCTTTTACCGCCAAAGAAGGCAGGCACAATATTTCACACTTCCTTTTAATTTTTTCAATACGAAGAAAGTTTTAAAGATGCTCCTCTATCTTTAAAGTTCAACTAATATTTGATATGTGTAAATTTTTTTTATTTCAGAAAACAGAGGATAATACCCGGCACAAAACTACCACTGCACAAAAGTAGTCGAACAACATTTTGGCCAATTTTGGCCAAAGTACACAAAATGCCTCATATTAAACCTATGACGGTGGCAATATTTTGTGGGACAAAAAGCCAGATTCACTGGAGGAATACCTTCGTCTGTTGGTAAACGATTTTAATCAAATCATTGACAACAGAAGACTTGCAGGTTCTCCTCTCACTTTGATGAAGATTGAAGTATATGCAATTGTGGCTGATTCCCCGGAACGTGCATTTTTAAAGGTAATTAAAAAATGCAAATTGTGTTAATACTTAGTTCCTAGGTGTGGGGTCGCACGTAGGGCATCACGGCTGCTTGAAATGCACGACAGTTGGATATTATCATCTAACTTGAAGAACAACGTGCTTTCCATCAACCAGAGCTGTTCCGAGGACGGACGTAGAATTCCCTGCGGGTGTTTATAAGGAGCACATAAAAGAAATAAGGTTACAAAAATGCCGTCGGCATTTGAAAGCGAAGGTGTACGGATTGTGGGGGTCAAAAAAGTGGACAACAGAAATTGTTGAACAAATTTCGTTGCATTTGGTCAGTATAGTTTTGCCATCGAAAATCCATCGCAAACAACGTAAGTTTGACGATTTGAAATGATTTTTTTTATGACATCGAAATTCACGGAACTAACGTAACAGTTCTCATGAACAATTAAAGAAAGTATTAAAGAAAGGAAATAGAGATGGTTGGTTTCTTTCCACAGGACAAGAAGTTATCCAATATTGTTCGGCAGCGAAGGTATCTTCTACTATGTGTATTACTGGAAAAAAGCTGATTGGCAGAAAGAAAGAAGCCTTCATCTTCCCGCTTTCTTCAACATACCTGTACACATTTGAATTTTGACATTTGAACATTTGACATTTTTTTAGAAAAGAAAGCGAGAGGTTCGATACCCTTGTCAGTCAACTGATTTAATGCAGCTCCTATAGCATGACTTGAAGCTTCAACATCTAAGGCGAGCTTTGCATTTGGTGAAGGGTGAGATAAGAAAGCTGCGTTTGCCAGATCGTGTTTGCATTGTTCAAATGCTTGCGTGCTGTTTTCATCCCAGGTAAGTATAGTGGAGTCATTTTTTATGTTGCCATTCATCATACCGTGCAAAATTTGTTGGCGCTCTGCTGCATGCGGTATAAAACGCCGGTAAAAATTAATCGTGCCAAGGAAGCGTTTCATTTGTCTGGCTATGGTTGGTTTTGGAAAGTCAAAAACAGCTTGAACCTTGCTGGGTTTTGGTTTAATACCATCTGCGGTTACAAGATGACCGAGAAATTCTACTTTTGTTTGCGCGATTTGACTCTTTGTTGGATTAATTGTTAGTCCGTTCTGCCTCAAACGTTCGAACAATATGCGCAAATGTTGGTGGTGCTGTTCTTCGTTCTGGGAGGCGACGCATAAATCGACCACCTTCGAACAACACCTTACCACCCCCAATCAAACGGCCAGATCGAAAGGATGCATCGACAGCTAAAAACCGCTATCCTTTGCCACAAAAACGCTCGTTGGACGGAAGCACTCCCAATAGTGTTGCTTGGTATGCGCTCCACCATAAAAGAAGACATCGGTGCAACCAGTGCAGAACTCATCTATGGTACAACACTTCGATTACCTGGTGAATTTTTTGACGAACCATCGAATTCACCTAACATCACGCCTGACTACATAGCAAATCTAAAAAATATATTGTCATCGTTGAAGCCGTCCCCCACATCGAACCACAACACGAAAGAAAAAGTATATGTACAAAAACAACTAAATTGCTGTTCCCATGTTTTTGTCCGCATCGACGCCGTGAAACCCGCTTTAACCCCTCCTTATGATGGTCCATTTAAAATAGTAAAACGTAACAAGAAATCTTTCGTTTTAGATATCAGAGGCAGGAAAAGTGAAATTTCCATCGATCGTTTGAAGGCCGCATTCATGATGAATGATGAATCTTCGATTAAAAGTACCACTCCCGTTGTTGAGGAAAATGACCAGCCCGTAAACATGACCGACCCACTTGCGACTCGACCAGCTGTCTATCAGACGAGAAACGGTAGGAATAATGATCTTCCAGATAAATTTTAAATTAAAGGGGAAGTGTTGACCGCGAATTTTGACCGCTAAGCGAACCAGACGTGAGTAGAAATCATTCCGTACATCCGTACATCCGAAGTAGATAGTAGTTGACATGCATAACCCTATACATTGTTTATAAATCGATTGCAGATTCACAACACATTTTGAGGAAACACACTGAAGCTTCGTGTTTAATACAGGCACTAGTGCATATTTATACATCTGTCAACCAAAAGAATGCCTTATTCATGTTTTTCTTTTAACTTGTAGCAATAATGGAAGCACTCGATGCCATCAAAAAACACCATATCCGAACAAAACCATATTGGAAGAAAACAGAAAGCGAGTGATGATGGCCTACGAAAATGGTTTTGCCGGCAAGGCTATTGCTTTAATGCTAAATTTACACCGAGCAACAGTGTATATCATTATAAAGAAGTTACAAAAGACTTGGAACGTGTAAGTTGCGAAACGTGGAGGTCACTTAGCACAGTTACCTCCACGTTTCGCAACTTACACTTTACCAGGAACAGCGTGCTTGTAGGTTCGTCTACTATCGCACGGAAAATTATTAAAAAGATTTTAATTATACCTATGAAATAATACACAATTTGCCAGAACGAAGGAATACTAGCAACACAATTCAAGAAATGAAAACGTATGCGACGATGTTCTATCAATTGTTCGTAGAAAATTCCAACACATGAAGTGTATTCTAGGTGAATTTGTTTTTAACCATAGCAT
Source organism: Anopheles gambiae (assembly GCF_943734735.2). NCBI lineage: Eukaryota > Metazoa > Arthropoda > Insecta > Diptera > Culicidae > Anopheles > Anopheles gambiae. The sequence continues at coordinate 74,536 of NW_026902737.1, forward strand.
TCGTACATCGCAAGGTCGATTACAAAATGGAACAACTCCAACTCTCATCGTACCACAATTACGATCCCGAAACATTTCTATAATATGCGCTATGGATAAAAACGGTACCGTACATTATCAATCACACAGACACGACCCTTAACCGTGAGTTGTTCAAACAATTCATTCTAGAACTCAAAGAAAAATTGAGGACACGCGGGATTTATCAATCCTATTTGATAATGGATAACGTGGCATTCCACAAATGCATCGAGGTTAAGGAAGCGATCGGTAACGAAGAGGACAAACCCTTATATTCGCCTCCGTACTCGCCTTTCTTTAGCCCGATAGAAAAAATATTCAGTAAGTGGAAGAACTTGGTAAAAAGTGCTAATGCACAGAAACGAAGAAAAGCTCATGGCAGCGATAGCAGATGGTTCAAAGTTTATCACTTTGAAGGATTGTGAAGGATACTCCCGTAACATGACAGCGTATTTGGCTCGATATTTAGATTATAGGATGGTTTAAAATACGCTTCATTTTAAAAAATATTTGAATTCTACGTTCCTTCTTGTTTTGTTTTGAATTTTATAAACTAGGAAAAATGTTAATTAAATAATTTAAGTTTTTCAATAGAATTATTGTAGTATGTGTAAAATCCAATAAATTTAACACACTTGGATTTTTTGCTTCTTTCGAGTTGCTCTTCTTTATTTCGTCTCACCGCGAGGCCACATGAGGTGAAATATACAGCGAAATGAACTATTTGACAGGCGAAATAGCTGACGGATAAAGCATCACAGCAATCAGCTGATGTGCAATGTAAACAAATAACGTGCACAAAATCGTAATTAAATCCATTATATAACTTTAATATCGAGTACTTCGTCAATTTTCAGTCAACAGTTCATAATTTCTTCCAATTAAGGAATGTTCTGATTAAGAAGATATTATTTTGTATAGAATTTCGACGGCGGATGTTGTGTCTCCCCCAACCCTTTAGCTGTACTTGTCAGATATTTCTCCTGTCAAATAGTTCATTTCGCTGTATATTTCACCTCATGTAGCCGCACGGTCATCTGCCGGTGACAGCTGTCATCGACGAGGTCTATATACACGCGACATGAGGTGTGGTTAGGTAGCATTTACACGTATCACGCTCAAGATTTACATTTTCTCATTTGCAAGGTTTACAACTCGGCCTATTCTGACATCTAAAATTGCCCTCAATTTATATTACATTTAAATCAATTTGTGTCGCATCATACGATTCGGGAAAAATGTCAGCATCTCTTGCAATCCAATGCCTAAGTTTATCAGATTGCAAAATACCATCATAAGGAATTTGTGTGTGTTGGAAACCATCGATGTCCTGTATCATTAACGGTCATTCGGAAGTCGTTTGTAAATTGTATCAGGGCCTTTAAACATGGGAATACAGGCGGTCCCCGAGATACACGGTACCTCTTATACGCGGATTCGGAGATACGCGGTTTTCAAAATTTGACAGTTCTTGGAGCAAATTGTACTGATTTGACACATCCATTGTGAAATACCAAATAATTTCCGTGTTGATCGAATGTAAAATGCCATTTAAAAAGGTTTAAAACTGTTCAATTCATTAGAAACATATCAAATAATTAATTTGGTGGCTAAAACCACCCCCTACTTGCAAAATTGCACGAAAATTAGTGATATTTTGGCTGGAAATCACGAGATTCGACTTACGCGGAAATTCGAGATACGCGGTATTTTGCGGCCGTTTTCGGTCCCCAATAACCGTGTATCTCGGGGACCGCCTGTACATTTTTTGTTAGCATTTGGTGTGTTATCCACGTTTCGAATAACAACAAGATCTCCCTCTGAAAATTCTACCGCAGGTTTGTGTCTTTTGCTGAACTGAACCATGTTTGTTTCTTGAGAATCTGCATGATCTAAGGGATCTGTTATTTTACTTAGCATAGGTTTGATTACCCTGTTAACCCTCTCAACCTGGCCATTGGCTTGAGGAGAACAAACTGCGTTTTGAATATGAATTATATTAGTACCCTCTAGAAACGTTTTAAACTCATGAGAAGAAAAACAAGTAGCACGATCACGAACTATCCGTCGGGGACGACTATAATAATTGAAGTATTGCTGTTCAGGCACAGCCCTGTCACTTCTTATCGTGCTTAACGAAACACGAACATTCTTCGTTCAATTTAGAGTGTTCGGCTCGATCGAGTAGTTTATAAATAACCGTGAATGTCGCGAATAAAATCTCTCTTCCATTTTTGCTGCACAACGAATAACTACTGGTAAATATTAAAGGTTTGAAAGTTACACCGAAGCGCGGAAAATAAATTATCCGAAATAGTGAGATTAAACAGTTTGTTTACAATTTGAACTGTTTGTTTACAATCGGTTTGCAATCGATCAGTCGAAAAGCTATCGTTATTTCCAGAGTGTATTTCAACAACCTTTATCGTTTTCAATATATTATAATAAATTATTTATCATGTCTTCAAACTATAAGTGCTCTGTAGCCTCTTGTAAAATAATAGGTACAGTGTGAAGAAGATGGGAGCCAAAACATACTTCCATAAGTTCCCAGAGTGTTTAGCAACGAAGCAAAAATGGATTGCATCTTGGGGAAAGGATAATCCTTGGATGCCTTTTCCAAATAATGTTGTATGCTCGGAACATGTTGTACCATCTGAATATCAATTAAAAAACGTTTAGGACATTAAGCGGGGATCTAATTGGTTAAAACCTCAAGGTAAGATGTTATGCGATTTCAGTCAGTTTTATCGCCTTTAGAAATTGACAGTGATATTGCATTATTGCACTTAGACAACAATACCAATAAAGAAAACACAAACGAAGGGAGAACCGATTGCCTCCTGCCGGAAGGTAAGTTGTTACCAAATTATGTGTTAGTACTACTTACTTTTATTTATACTAATATGCAAATCAATCTGATGTCAGCTGGTCCTTCGTTTAGTGATGAACATAACATTTAACAAAGTGCAGGCAACTTTATTATTGAAATAAATGAAAACGATGTGATCGTGTGTTTCAAGTGTAAAGAATATGATAGGAATGTAGCATATCTGCTAAACAGAACTTATTATAAACCACACTATCAGCTATAGACACATTGTAACACACTCCGGAAAGGCAAATCACACCATTGCAACACATTCATTATAACACATCAGCAAATCAATCCACTCCATAGCAACTATGCCCCCTCACGTCGTCTTCGTGACCGACCCCCGCTTCTTATTCCTTCCCGCCAAACTCGTCATGGCCAGTGTTGCGAAAGTCACTTAAGAAAAGGAAAAAAATGTGGATATTTCTGCTGGGGAAAAATCACAAAATTAGTTTTTATTCCTTCCTTTGACTTTTGTGGTTATAAGAGGCCGAAGGCGCATCCTTCGGCTCTATTTATATTCTCTCTCTCTCCCCACCGCCATCGTAAACCGCGGTTACAAATGGAGGGCAGCTTAGCCCTATGCCCTATCCTGGTAAGCCGTCAGAAAAACCCTACAACAGTCACGAGCCTAAAAGATTTGTGAGGCTTTCTGTTTGTAAACAAACGCTGTTCACAACATTCTCCCCACCAGTGTAACGCTCCCGAGCGTTACACTTCCCTGACGTTGGTTTCCTGTCTTGCCCGTAACGTTTGTCATTGTCAACCCACGCGGTTCTACTTCTTTTGTTTGTGCCCTATACGGTCGTCTTATGCCGCGAAGTTACGTTGCTGCCCAGATTTGCGAATATTATACGGTTCCTCACACATTTCTCTAGTAGGGTTAACGTTCCATGGTAAGTTTTCGCGCAACTTTTCCCTTGTTGTTTGGCTCCCGGTGATACCATGCAACCTTGCGTCTAAGTGTTGAAGATTATCTCTTCCTCTCCATCTCTTCCAGGCCGGGTCCGTATTCACAAATAAATCATCGTACGATGGTCGTATCGACCGTGATGAATTATCATCAGTTGCTGCCTTGTTTAAGTCGGAACTGCGTAGATGCATATGGGAAAATGTATGGTCCTGCAAAACATTCTTAAAAAATCGAGAAAATATTTCGAACAGCGCAACAAGGCTGCGGATTAACAAGGTCACATAAGATACCTTCCTTTTACGGCTGGAAAACAGGTCCACTACCCGCTGCGATCTCTCATCCGTCTTTTCTCCTTGTAGAGGTACTACATCCAGCACGCGATTTGGAGGAAACGGCACCGCATCACATACCTCCAGCTGGCGACGATCCTCCCGCGGTTCAGTGGCACAAATCGCCCAATTTATACGCTCACCCCGTTCAGGAACCGGCTGGTCAGAAGCGTTGATATTGCTGGCGTCAGATGGAGAGTATTCCATTACCTCGATGTTTCGCATCTCATTCTCCTCTTTGTTGTAGGTGCAGAGATGAAAATTGCTGTACACCTCGGGTTTAACGGGCGCGGATGCAGAGCAGGTACCGTACACCGACCATCCGAGCCTTGACTTTACGGCAATTGGTTCGTCGAATTTACCCTCGACGCACCGCGATGGTTTTCCTAAATATATATTGTCCACGCCGATGAGGATACGTGGCACAACATCAGTGTAGGAAGCAATTGGGAGTCCTTGCAGGTACGGAAACTCTCTGGTAAGCTCGTCAAACGATAGCGTCTGTGGTGGCAGCGCAAGCTTTTTTAGGCTGTACGCGGTGGGTAGCTCGTACGTAGTAGCACCTTTGTGTACGCCTGATACACGAAGCGACAACATCAGCGAGTCGCTTTCCTTACGAGTTGTGCCATCAGTCCATTTTAGGCTAAGTGGATGGGCAGTACCTTCCATGCCCAACTCTTCGATCAACTCTCGATCAACAAACGTTGCCGATGAACCCTCATCCAAGAAAGCGAAGGTGTTTACGGTTTTCTCTCGGTTGTGGATTATTACCGGGACATATCGGAAAAGGTGGCGAGTGCTAGTGCTAAAATGAGTGTTAACCGAGTGCTGTGTATGGTGTTTTGAAGTGATGGGCCGCGGTGTTTCCTCTTCAGCGTGCAGTAAACTGTGGTGAATCTCCCGACATCCCTCAGTACCGCAAGGTGTTCGTACGAAGCATGTGCCTCTATGTGCCCCAAGACATGTGCAACACAAACGATGTCTATTTACGTGTGCGCGGCGTTCCTGCACAGTAAGCTCGCGGAAACGGGCGCAGTCGACCAGTGTGCGGCATGAGTCGTGACACAGGTTGCAAGTCCTAGTGCTGTGAACATTCACGTGATGGTTGTTTGCTAGTGTCCTTCGGGCTGGTAGTGATCGCGACAAATCATTGTGGTGCGAGTGTTTTTCGAAGGGATTCACTTCAGTGCTTGCCGCTACCGCGATCTCCGTGAACCATTTACCGAATTCTCCTACAGTTCTCTTCGATAGTTTCGCCTTGTGGCGGGCCCACTCTAATCGTCGTTCGGCCGGCAGTTTTGCTACCAACTCCTTTAACAGCGTCACGTTGCAGTCGTACTCTTTCAGTCCGGAAGCTATTATGGTGGCGCACATCTTACGCCCCGCCTTCCCGAAGATTGCTAACGTTTCAAGGCGATCGGTTCAAATTTGAGGCAAACTTCTCACCTTTTCCACCAGGCTATCCACTATTAGATCAGGCCGACCATACTCCGTTCGTAAAATGTCTAGCACTTCCGCTAGTCCATCCGGTAGCAAGAGCAGATGATCCACGGACTCTAGAGCTGGTCCGCGTAGTGCCTGCTGGAGTCGGATGAGATTTTCGTCATCAGTGAAACCACAAGCCTTGGTGGATCGTTCGTAAACGGCTATGAACAGCGGCCACTGCTCCACAGACCCTGAGAACACAGGGAGCTCCTTGGGTGTGCTATCCCGCGCGGCCTTTTGACTTGGTGTCAAAAGGTTCCCCATTACGGCATTTTGATTCGCGGGTGTCGGCTTCAACGTCGAGTTGACGCCGTGTGGCGCCGCCATCGCCATCGCGCCAGCCTGGTTTGGCTGGCCAAAGTGCTTGGTACGATGCGTTTTGATGGAGTCTCCATTGTGCATATTCCCGTTCCATGGCAGCGGCTTGGTCTTCTGCCAAGGTCCGGTCGTAATCCGGGGGGAAGCTGGACATCGCTGGGGACGACGGTTGATGACACCGGCTTGCGCCCGCCATCGCGCATTCCTCTCGTGATGAGGTTGGTGTCGCTTCATCGGCTAACTGCATAGCACTCGCTGTTGCTAAGTTATGTCTCACCGTGGTCGAAGGTGAATGACCGATGCGTTCGCCGCCATCGCGATGAACCATCGAGTTTGTGCCAATATCCTTCGTCTTTTGCATCCAGACTTCTGTTTTCCGCACAAAATCGCTTACATGGCTGCCTCGATCTGAAATCTCTTCCTCGAGTTCCAGTTCGCATAGTTCAAGTTCGAGCTCCTTCTGAACCTTCTCGAGCTCGAACTGTTTCCTACGGATCTCAAGCCGCTTCCTCCTCACCTCCAGGTCGCGGGGTAGTCCCGCGGGCTGCGAGGCTGACTCGTCTTTGTTTGCAGCATCTTCCACGACGCTCACGCGCCTCTCCGGGGAGATGCTGGACGTTTCACCTAGCTTCTGCTGTGTCTCCACCACCACACAGCTTGCGTCCTGTACTGCTCTTTCGTCCATCATCGCAACCAAACGACATTCCTTCACGGTTTTTGTCGCTCGCGGATTCGCACTACTCCCGGTGGCGAGATTTATATACGATCGTATCGCGCGCGTAACTTCGGAATACTATACACGATTACTCGTCACTGCACGTTCGCGGCGTCTTCACTATACTTTCAACGGAAAGATTTACGAGTTATTTCGCGCGTTTGTTCGTACTACTTCGGTTGAAGATTTATATACGTTTCAGTGTGGTGAACGAGTCCAAAGTTTGTGTATTTATCACTGTGAAGAACTAATTTTGTGAAATGTTGCGAAAGTCACTTAAGAAAAGGAAAAAAATGTGGATATTTCTGCTGGGGAAAAATCACAAAATTAGTTTTTATTCCTTCCTTTGACTTTTGTGGTTATAAGAGGCCGAAGGCGCATCCTTCGGCTCTATTTATATTCTCTCTCTCTCCCCACCGCCATCGTAAACCGCGGTTACAAATGGAGGGCAGCTTAGCCCTATGCCCTATCCTGGTAAGCCGTCAGAAAAACCCTACAACAGTCACGAGCCTAAAAGATTTGTGAGGCTTTCTGTTTGTAAACAAACGCTGTTCACAACAGCCAGAATGACCCTTTCTTGCGTGCTCTTTCTGCGTTCAACGATTCGTATCACCTATTCGACTTCAACGTCCCAGTTTCCCAATTCCGCTCCCGTCTTCGTGACTCCTCATCCCATATGTTTCCCTAGATTATAAGAAAACATTTGTAAAACGCTAGAGGCCAACAAATTATTAAATAAATAATAATAATAATAATAACATACCTAGACCATACCGTTCATAGTAAAAACCATTGAGACACATTTATCGAAAACAACCGAAACTCGCAACATAAGCAATTCAAGCGTTACTGCAGCAAAGTGGACAAACAGTGAACGCATAGCAACTTATTGCTAAAAGCGCAGTGTAGGCAAAGATCGACGAACGCACCCGTTCTTCAGCTAGAACAGTTTATACCTTCCAGAACCTTTGTAAAAACACTAAAAACGCAGCAAAGGCACAAATTGACACACACCTCACTCCAATACAATGTATGAATTGTACCTCATATCAATAACCTTTAATTAGGACAAAAACACATTCCAAAACCAAATGTACGAAAACCCCTTGAGTATAAATAAAATCAATTCCGACCGTGGCAAGTTAGATTCGTTCGGACTGCCAAGATAGGACGTTTCGCTTCCTAATACTTCGCCGTCCAACTTATTTCAAGAGTTTAGTTATGTTTCCCTACCCAAGGTAAGGCTTCTAAACTCCAACGTTTCCAGTAAGGGAAACCTCCTAAAGGTTTCTATGATCGCCTGGATGATCAAGTTTTGAAAAGTCCGCTTCGAACAAAGTATTATTCCACCTCGGCTCATGTCAGTAAAAACTGACCGACCGCGACGGTACTAGAGATACAGATGTACGATCCTCATATGGCGACCGTAGCTATCGCCAAACCTACTACACAGTTTATACTTTCCAGAACATTCGTAAAAACACTAAAAGCGCAGCATAGGCACATAATGACAGACACATCACTCCGATACAATATATAAATTGCACCTCATATCAATAACCTTTAATTAAGACAAAAACATATTCCAAAACCAAATGTACGAAACTTATTGAGTAGAAATAAAACCAATTCCGACCGTGGCAAGTCAGATTCGTTCGGACTGTCAAGATAGGAAGTTACGCTGCTTAAAAACTTCGCCTTCCAAACTATTTCAAGAGTTTAGTTATGTCCCCCTACCCAAGGTAAGGCTTCTAAACTCTAACGTTTCTTGTAAGGGAAACCCCTTCTGGGTTTCTAAGATCGCCTGGACGATCAAGTGTCGAAAAGTCCGCTCGAACGAATCATTATTCCACCTCGGCTCATATCAGTAAAAACTGACCTACCACGACGGTACTCGATGTACAGTTGTACGCTCATCGCATTAAACTACCTCATCACCCTGTCTTGAAAGAGTCGAGCATTAGCGATCCGGTTTTTGATGGATCGGCAAAGACGTCAAGCGGCTACTCTTTAAATGATGTTCTGTTGAAGGGACCAGTTATTCAAGAAACATTATTGAATCTTTTGCTACAATTCCACCTAATTGCCATGACGTCTGATATAAAAAAATATATTTACAATAATAGTCCACCCAGATGATACTCCGATGCAACGAAATTTGTGAAGGAGTGAGCCCACAGAACGGATAAAAACATTAGAACTTCAGCGAGTCACTTTCGGGCTATCACCTTCATCGTTTTTAGCCACTCGCGAGTTACATCAGCTTGCTCGTGAAGAAGGAAACACCTTTCCAATGGACAAGGAAGCAAGCATGTCAAGATCTAGTTCCAAAATTTTGCTACTAGAAGATCTATCCACACCGGCTTTCCTAACAGCTTTTCGTAGAAACGTCTCTCGCAGAGGTCTCCTGCTTTATCCAAACGTACTCTGCAAAAACTCTTACGCCTACAACGTTTATCGTTTGCTGGAATGACGACCGTGTTGGTGCAGATCGAGGGACAAATGAATAGTCGCCCATTGACTCCATTATCAGAGGACCCTTTAGAGTTGGATGTTTTATCACCGGGTCACTTCCTCATTAGGACAGCATTGTTGGCCCTTCCTCACGACGATCTCTTGGATGTTCCTGAAAATCGAGTCCGCAAGTCCGTCTTCCACCGCTTCCAATGACGTTGGACAAGTTGTTAAAGCAGTTGGAACGCATTTTTCTTTTCATGAATATAAAACATTAATATGCAACATTCGGTGAACAACTTCACCTTGTCATGTTCATACACATTGAACTTGACGCAAACCCAATAAGAATGCCATTCCCAAACAGAGTCTCAATCTCAATCATAATCCAAGTATCCGAATCAGAATATGAATGGCTGAAACGGTTAGAACTATTTATTATAAATAAAATGCTTAATTTTATGCTCCCCAACACCAGAACTTTTATTTCAATTACTACACTTCCGATCAAGCCAAGCACCGACACCAGAATCTCCTTCATCTTTTTACCGCCATCGCCCGTTGGCTCCTTCGATCGTCAACCTTGTCCTCTCTCCATTCTCACGATGATCTTTCTCTCACCTCCTCTCCTATTTCACGGTTCGTGTTCTTTAGCCGCCTGTACGGATACGGCCGCCGTTATCAGCTGTCATCGACGGTCTATATCGTAGCAGCCAAGGTCGCTACATGTCATTACACTTTTTTTTTTTAACGAAGCTTTAGCAAGAAAATTCCGACGTGGATTGTTTTTTCATGCATATCGATATTGCCGAACTTTGCCCTTTTTTTTATCGCATCCGGCAAATCTTCCTCGTGCTTTCAATAGACGTGTGCTGGTGCTGGTGTACCTCGCTAAATAAGTATATCTATTTAATTTGATAATGCTTCGGTTTTGTGTAATTGCTTTCTCTCTTATTTGATAGGGTATATTGTTCTGACCGCTCGTTATAAATTGAATGCTGCTAACCGTGAGTCGAACACATGCTGGGGGAGCTATTTGCATATTAGTTCGATGCCTCATCATTCAATTGCGCCGCTCAATCTACAGCTCAACCTCACCAGCTCAACCTCTATCATAAAATTCGTCTTCATCGGTGCCGTCATGTGTGAAGACGAAAGCAACTCGTAACATTGTTGGTGTTACATTTGGCGTTGTGCCGACCTCCCTGAACCCGTGTTTCTATTGTTCCACTCGCTGCTGTTCCATGTGTGTATAGTGTACCGTATACAATTTTGCTGATGTGTGCGTGTGTGTAGGCTAAAAGTGTCGCGTAAAAGTTATGAGGTGCTAGTTCTTCTATTTTTTTTTTTTGTAATAATCCTTATTCCTAATTTACAACTTTTTCAATTTATATAGATTTATATAAAAACCGTATAATTGCTAAAGTTCTGCGCGATTTCATAATTCGATTCTTCTTTTAATGCATTATTATACTTGTGTTTATATATATCTATTCACAATTAAATCTTTCATATCCTATTTACCTATCCTAATCCTAATCCTACTACTAATCCTATTTACCTAACTATCTATATCCTATGTATGATAACTCCTATCTATCTGGCTATCTATATCCCATACTTCCGTTATTCCCTATCTCTAAATCTATGCCTAATCTATTGACGTATTGGTATCAACCTTATTCATTTTTTTATTATTTATTTTTTTTTAATCATAAAACTTTTTAAGTCTATTGTTGTGAATTTTTTCCAACTTTTTTCCATTTCTTATCACGCAAGTTTGATTGCTGGGTATCTCCACTACTTCATATGGCCCTCTCCAAATTCCTTGTAGTTTTTGCCCTACACCTGTTTGGTTATTCCTCACCAAAACCATTTCTCCCCACATGGGCTGCCATTCATTTGCACTTTGGTCATACTTTGCTTTCCTCTTTGTTTTTGAATTAATTAAATTTTCTCTAGCAATAGCGTGTATTTCCCTTAGTTTTGTTCTTAACTCCTCACAAAAATCCGCATATGACTTTTTACGATCTGTTTTATGGAATATTGATGTTGGCAATCTAGCTTTCTTACCGAATACCAATTCGTAAGGCGTAAACCCAGTAGAGGAGTTTACACTAGTATTGTACTCCATCGCAAAATATGGCAATACTCTGTCCCACGTCTGATAATTTTTTCCCACAAATTGTCTCAGATAAATTTTTAGCTCTCTGTTTGCTCTCTCTACTACGTTCGCTTGTGGATGGTATGCCGAAGTATTAATTTTTTTAATTTTCAATAACCTACAAGTGTCTTTCATGACTTGGCTCATGAAGTTTGTGCCCTGATCTGTTACTAGTTCGGATGGGGTACCTACAAGACAGATTACCCCTTCAACAAACGCTTTTGCAACCGTTGTTGCCTCTTGGTTTTCTAAGGGAATAACTATAAGATATCTTGTAAGATCATCTTGAATGACTAGCCCATACTTGTTACCCCCCTCTGATTCTGGTAGGACAACGATATCCATATATAATTTTTCATGCGTTGCCGCTTGGGTATATGTAAGTTTATCTCCCGGCAAGTAAAATATATCCTTATACTCAATGAGAATTTTTTTCATATCCGTTGCCATTGAACTGTCCAAATGATCGATATTGATTTGTTTCATTAATTCCCCAAATCGTTCTAAGCCCACCAATGGAGTGCTTTTGCTTGTTTCAATTAAATCACAATCTGTAAGTTGCTTCTCAATATTTGGGAGAAGTTCAAAATTATCTTGTGGTATAGTATTATTATCTTCGATAACAGTATTTGTATTCTGTTCCCATTTTTTTTCTGTTTCCTCTATATTTTCACCTGATGGTTTCTTTAAATTTATTGTTCGAAAGTTTTCCCCAACATTAACAGTATATTTTATTAAAAATTCTGCCCCAATTATTCCAGGAACACCAAGTGTTCTTATAACATAAAATTTTGTTCGATACAACGATTTCCCAACGTATAAATTTATAAAAATTGAACCCACAGTGTCGGATAATGTTCCGTTAAAACTTGAAAACGTTACTTTATCCTGATAATCTATTGTAGAACACCCAAGCTCTTTTGCTAATTCCCAACTCAATGCATTCGAACATGCTCCCGAATCAATTAATCTTTTTTTTCTTTTCACTCTCTGATAAAATTTGAACCATCAGTTTACCTTCCTTAGTGAATGCTATATCTAGTGATTCATAATTGTGTATGTATTCACTATTTGTTATCGGATCCCTTTCGATTGTTTGTGCTTCTTCTGCCCTAAGGCAGAACAAATCAGTTTTAACGATGGGAACACTAGAATTTTTATTTAGACCGACTAGTGTTCCGTGTTGTAGTTTTTTTGATTTGTACTGTTATGATGTCTGTTATGATACTGTTACTGTTGATTGGGGTTGATTATATGTATTTCTAAAATGGTTGTATTGAGAAGGCCCTTGTGGATGATTGTTTTGTGTTGGAGTATATTGTGAATAATTGTTTTGTGTTGGAATATGTTGTGCACCATAGCTTCTATAAGGCGTTGGAAATCTTTTTGGCCGTGAAAAATTGTTGGTGTTGTTAGTAATGTTAGGATTGTATGTAGTGCTGTTATGTTGTGGTAGCCCAAAATGATTCGGGTCTGACAATTGAGTGCTGTTAATATAATTATCGCAGCGTGTTCTACTATTATTCCGAAAATCTACATACTGCTGGTTTCTAGTAATACCGCGATTTTGGACATGTGGGCTGGATGAGCTTCCGTTATCAACACTGTTGTGGATTGAATTGGTGATAAGAGCATTGTTTATGGTGTCGTTTGTTTCGGAAATCATTGTACGATTTAATCGTTCTTCTATTTTTCGGATGTGTTCTATTTGAACTAACTCTTCCTGGAGATATTCTAACAGTTCATTAAAATGTAAATGTTTGTTTGTTCTCGCGAGTGTTTGCAATTCTGGCTTCCTTAAACCGGCCAAAAAGTGAATTTTTAAATTTTTCATCGCGTATGAATCTTCCGTGTTATTTATGTCATTATTGATGATTTGCTCTTTTAGTGTTAACACCCTTTCTTTGTATTCCGAGAAAGGTTCATTGACCCCTTGATGAAGCGTCTCAACTTGTTGAAAAATGGCTTCGATGTCAAATTTTTCTCCAAATTGTCTAATCAATTTCATCTTCACCTTTTCCCACGTATCGTCCAAAATACGATTAAAAAAACCAGCTGCTTTTCCTTTTAACTTAAACATAACTGTGCGAATCAAATCCTCTTCAGCCTCTCCCTCCGGAATCTGATTTGCAAAATATTCAATCTGATACAAAAAACCATCCAGATCTCTTGCATCTCCGTTAAATTCAGGAATGCAAAGCATTGCCTGTTCAATGGGAAACTCGTAAGCCATGCTATTATGCGATCCGTTTATTGCTCTATCAAGTTCCGCGCTTTGATTAAGAAGCTCTGCTTTAAGTATTTGAAGGCGTTCTTTGAAGCTATAATTTTTAGTTAAACACGCTTCACTAATTGTTGTTGAATTTAAATGATTTGCAGTCTGGGTGATACGAATATTTGATATATTTTCGGTGTTAGTTTGAACAGTTCTGTTCCTAAGAGCCAGAACTTTGTTGTTCATTACCTTATATGTTATATGTACGAAAAAATATGTGACTATGATTAATAAAAAAAAATCACTAAATAAAGGTTTTTTTGTTTTTTTTTGGACACTATAACTTTTTCAAAATATTTTAATAACTATGCACTTTACTATTAGGCCACTAACTATATGTATATTAAAATTAATTCACTAGCTATAATTACCACTATGACGCTGCGTTTTCCCTACACCACTTATCACTAAAATATTTACCGTTACCAAATTACCCGGGTAAAGAACACCAGCCAGAAATGACTTTATATGCGCTAAATTTTGCGCTTTACCGCTGTCACCAGATGAAACGGTTAGAACTATTTATTATAAATAAAATGCTTAATTTTATGCTCCCCAACACCAGAACTTTTATTTCAATTACTATACTTCCGATCAAGCCAAGCACCGACACCAGAATCTCCTTCATCTTTTTACCGCCATCGCCCGTTGGCTCCTTCGATTGTCAACCTTGTCCTCTCTCCATTCTCACGATGATCTTTCTCTCACCTCCTCTCCTATTACACGGTTCGTGTTCTTTAGCCGCCTGTACGGATACGGCCGCCGTTATCAGCTGTCATCGACGGTCTATATCGTAGCAGCCAAGGTCGCTACATGGCTATTCCTATCCGAATCACAATCCCAATCCCAATCGAACAGCAATCCCAGTCCAAATCCCAATCGAATTGCAAACAAATCCCAATCGCAAACAAATCGCAATCGAATCCCAATCCCAATCGTTTCCCGATGTTCAGATACGAAACAACATTTATTTGTGCCCGTCTGTTCGGTTTGGCGGTCGGAGAATCTCTTATCAATCCTACTCTTATCTAATCTAATCTAATCTTATCTCATCTAATCTAATATAACCTAATAGTATCGTTCTTATCTAGAGCATTTCTTTTGGCTAGCTATTGCGCCATCGATTGAACACGCGTCTAACGTCATGAGGTGTGAATACTGAGGCACAGTGCAGGCCACAAAAACGTAGCGTATTTTTGTCACTGCGGCCGTAGGTGTGATCACCTCAAGGGATTCAAATCTTAAAAACGGAATCTGATCCGATCAAATCATTCTAGGGATTGAATCTTCAAACATTCCGAATCCTGAATCTCCTAAGGAGGTTGACATCACCTTATAACCATGTACTGAAGTTGTATGTTTTGTGATTCCATAAATGTATAGGTCATATCCCGCACGACAAAATCGAGCAGTTTTGTAGCTCGGATTTTCGATCGTTTTCCGCTAAAAGCGATCGAAAAAGCGAGCAGAAATGTCAGGGAAAACGCTTGGATTCCGATCGAAGAAATATTTCAATCCAAAAATTTCAGCGCTGGAAATTTCGAAATATTTCATTTATAAATTTGCAACAATTTTGAATGCGAAATATTTCACAGCCATGGACTGTGAAATATCTTTGCAGTTTGAGTCTGAGAAGTTTTCGATCGCTTTGCGAAGCGGGTTTTCAAGCGGGAAGTTTGCAACAAGTAACATACCAGGTTATTCTTAAATGGTGTAGTTCTTGAATTCGATGTTAGTTAATCTGCAATTTTTCTTACTAAATTGGTACGTGAAACAGGAAACCCGCGTCGTTGCATTTGGATTATCCACGATGAAATTTGTTTTTCTTCATCACACGACAAAATAGATTTCGGGTCTATGGTTGTTCCTAACTGCCAAACTACCACTGGGAACTAAGTCGACACTGAATGGTTGTTTGCGGGATTTTAAATCGTTTACAGGCTGCATAGAAGCTCACATTGGTGTTCTTTAATAAGTAAATACAATCACGGATTGCATTTTCGTCGTATGGTTTCATTTTATTCTTCATTTAATAAAAATATTGATGAATATTGTCTTAAAACAGCTACTTTTTCCGTCTCTGAATTTACTACCGTGTTTGAATTGTCTGCATACAAACGGCGCCCACGGGCTTGCCCACGCCCGAATGCAGAGCCGATTGCATACGATTCTATTTTTACCATTAACATGAGAGGGACAGGGCTTATACCCCGAACGTACCCGAAAGGTATGCATGCTTCACCCATCAGGATCTAAAGGCAAGGATAAGGCAAAAGAGACACAGAAAAATTTTCTTACGACTACACATGTCCTTTTGATGCGTTGTCTATGCGTCTCGCTCGGTATCACAGCGGCATACGGCAGGTAAGCAGTACAAATACTGCTACCTGTTACGCACACATGTTTATCGAACAACTATTCGGTTCAGCTCGGTAAACATCACGAGGACGCCGGAACAAAAAGGCGCAGACTTTTTCATGATTTTGTATGACTTCGGCTGTTTTGGACCACGCGTGTAGGCGCTGGCATTGGTACCGCGGCCTACTAGATTAAAAATTGCATGCTGGCAAAGCCCACAACATTGATCTGTCAAAAATCAACATTTACCCTGTACCTTTTTTCGGCAGCATTTAAAGTAAAAAATACTTGGTTATCGTCATTTTAAAATTACTAGCGAGCTATAATAAATTCTGCAATCATAGAATCTTTCATAAAAACACACTTTCATTGTTTTAATGCTCTGGTTCTCTTAATAATGAAACCTGCCGAATTATTGGCTGACAGCAAATCGGTCGAAAAATTGTAAACTCTGTACATTTTGTTTGATATTTTGAAAAATACACATGTAAATGATGTGAAACTTTGTATATGAATAACAAATGAGTAAATCTTTATTTAAAAAAATATGTGGAGGTTTGCTCTGTAATGGAATGGGATCCAAAGCCCCAGTGAGGGATAATACAGGCTCTCCCATCCAACTCCTATTCCGACACGTCCTCGTCGTGCAGCGTGTTAACATGTGCCTCCATATATCCTAGCTTGGGTACACGGGCTTGACCCAACCCCTTGGGCGGATGGTGGCATATGGCGAACCAGGAGGGGGGTGGGTATCCCGGGAAACCGGGTGCCTGAACGTCGGGGGGGCAACCCGACGCTAAATAAAACGGTCACGTTAGCGCAGGGCCAGTCTCACGGAACAATCGACTACGGAAAGCAACAGGAAGTTACGAAACGGACCTAACAATACCGACCCAACGCAATGCCCCCGGACTACTCTAAAAATGGGCTCATGGAACGTACGCACTCTTAGCAAAGCCGGAGCGTTGAAACAACTTGATGACGCCCTAGCCACACTGAGCATGGACCTCGTAGCTCTACAAGAGATTCGGTGGCTAGGGAACGGTGTGCACAACAGGCGTGGTAAGCAATGCTACGACATTTACTACAGCTGCCACGACCGCCACCGCGTACTCGGAACGGGTTTCGCCGTAGGTCCCCGGTTGAAACCCGCAATCATGGATTTCAAGGCTATAAACGATAGGCTATGCACCCAGCGCATGCGAGGCAAATTCTTTAATATAAGCCTCATAAACGTTCACGCCCCTACCGAAGAGAAAAAGGAATAGAAGAAGGGCCTGTTTTACGGTCGCCTCACTAGAATCGTAGATGCGTGCCCCAGGCATGACCTCATAATCATCCTGGGGGACTTTAACGCAAAAGTCGGTAGGGAGCCAATGTACCGCCAATATACTGGCTGTCACAGTCTGCATGAGCACAGTAACGATAATGGTAGTAGATTGGTCCAGTTCGCCGCAGCGAACAATCTGGTTGTAGGAAGTACCAAATTTGCGCGCAAGAAAATCCACAAGATTACATGGGCGCACCCGCGTGTAGAATCCTTCAACCAGATCGACCACGTGTTAATAAGCCGCCGACGACAGTCGAGTCTGTTAAATGTCAGAACATATCGAGGAGCCAATATCGATTCAGATCCCTACTTGGTTGGCTTAGTGATACGTTGTAGAATCGCTCGTCCCCGCGCCAATAGGGGCGGAGAAAACACGCAGCCTCGGCTCAACACGGACTCTCTAAGGGACATTATTGTCCAACAGGAATTCAAAGCCGCTTTAGACGAGTATCTACTACCAGAAAAAAGAATGAAACTACGAGGGAGAGGTGGAAAGCTCTAAAAACAAAAATAATAAACTGTGCAAGACATATACTCCCACCACGTCGTGGCAACACCAAATCTGACCGGCAACCACCAGCTTTCTGGTGACTGGTGACAAGTGTAGTTGTGTTACTGTTTAGCTCCTTGTGTTTTCCTGTAAAACGAGTGATATAAAGAGCTGAGCGCTCAAAACAAAATTCACAAGTGCTGTTAAATGTTTGTAAACTCTTTCGGTGTCACTGTTGATATTGTGTACGTTGTTTACTGTGCAAAATTACGAGTGGATTGTGCGGTCAACAGCGTTGTACGTTGAGACAACGATCGATCCTTTCCGGTGTAGATATTTGTTTGTGTTTGTGTCCGACCAAATTAGTACCGTAGTTTGTGTTGTGTGTGTGACACCGAAGAGTGTGTGTTCATTTTTGCTTGAAGACGCCTGCTTAGATATCAATGTAAGTATAAATAGTTGATAATAGTTTCGCCCGTGATTTGTTTTTCGGCATGGAGTGTTTGAAATGCTCCGCCGTGATCGTAAACGGCGATGACCCGATCGTTTGTGTCGGGAGTTGTGGGTTTAGTTTTCACCGTCGGTGTATTACACCCACACTCAATAAGCCTGCGGTAAAACTTTTAAGTGAGAACCGCAATGTCGTATATATGTGTGACATTTGTTTAGATCAAAGCGCGGGCTTGGTTCATATGGATACTGATGCAACTAAATCAAATGATTTGCTTGCACAAACACTGAAGGATTTGGAAGCCAATGTGAGCGTGTGGATTTCTAGCGCTTTAGAGAGAGGAATCGAGACTCTCAAAACTGAGCTTTGCGCGCAAGTGGAGCGTAAGTTGGAGACAACATTGCGTGAAACGTTAAGTGCTATAGAAGCCTCAAAAATGTCTAAGGTGGCCTTGCGTGCAACTTCTGACACTATGAAAACCAGCGAAACAGTGCAAGAAATAAATTTAGAATCATGGGCGACGGTCACTAAAAAAAGGAAGAGGACAAATAGATGGGACAGTAATGTTCAAACTATTATTAATAAATTTAACGAGGGAAACAATAAAGTTACTCCCAAAATTAGGAAAAATGACGATATGAAGGAGTCCATGGGAAAAAATAAAAACAAAAATAAGAATAAAACACTGGTTATTGTTCCTATGGTGGTTCAGTCTTGCGATACGACAAGAGCTGATCTACGCGCGAAATTGGATCCGAGGCGACAGCAAATATCGGAATTCCGTAATGGCAGGGACGGTCAAGTTTATGTTCAATGTTCTGCTCAGGCGAATTTAGATAATGTTAGAAATGAAGTAGAAGGCATTTTAGGAGACGGGTATTTGACTTCCTTGCTAATGGCACGAGTAAAAATTATTGGAATGAGTGAAAAATATTCTGAGTCCGACTTAGTATATCTTTTGAAATCTCAAAATTAGTTAATTCCCTGGAAACAGGTGAAAGTAATTGGAATGTTTGAGAGTAAGATCTACAAGTACCAGAAACACAACGCGGTATTGGAAATCGACAATGAGACTGATAAATGTTTGGAAAAAATCGATAAAATCAATATTGGTTTTGATCGTTGTAAAATTTCTAGGAGCATACATGTTATGCGTTGTTTTAAATGTGGTCAGTTTAACCATAAGAGCACTGAATGCCAAAATAAGGAAGCTTGCTCAAAGTGCAGTGGTGAGCACCGAACGTCGGATTGCACCTCGTCCATCCTAAAGTGTGTGAATTGTGTTTTGGCTAACACATCTAGGAACCAGAAACTACAGGTACAACATGCGGCCAATAGCTATGAATGCCCGCTGTTTAAAAAACAGGTAGAGAGACGAATGCAACATTCTCAATAGCAGGGAGGGGTGGAATTAGGGCGGTTCAGAGAGATTTTATATTTCAATGTTGCCGGTTTTTCATCTAACTATGCTATGTTTCGTGAGACAGTAGAAAAAGTTCAACCTTTGTTGGTCTTGATCTTGGAAACTCACGTGACCGAGGAGGAAGCATTTGAGCAATATTATATAAAAGGTTATAGGGTAGTGTCGTGTTTATCACATTCACGTCACACAGGAGGTGTTGCAGCTTATGCCAGAAGTGACGTTGTCCTTAAAGTGATTTTAAACGAGTCATTGGAAGGCAATTTGTTTCTCGGTGTAGCGGTTTCTCGGGGTATGACGGCAGGAAATTATAGCATATTGTATCACTCACCTAGTGCAAGTGATTCAAGGTTCGAAGACATTTTGGAAGAGTGGTTAGAAAGGTTTCTGGATTTTAGTAAAATGAACATTGTCGTCGGTGATTTCAATATTGACTGGGTGAATGTTGAAAAATCTGCGAAGCTGAAAAGCTTAATGGATTCAGTAAATATGATCCAAAAAGTCAACGAATTCACACGAATTGCTAGGCAGAGCAGAACATTGATTGTTGTAACCGTTGTAGGGTTCCGCCGAACTGTCAGCCAAGCGCATCGCGGATAGGACAAAAATAGTTTAAATAGGGAACGAACGGCAGTTTCGGCCCTTTTCAGTAAAACGAACTCGCCGAGACAACAAGCCACAAAACGCATAAAATAAAAACTAATTTTTTGGCACCACGCC
Source organism: Anopheles gambiae (assembly GCF_943734735.2). NCBI lineage: Eukaryota > Metazoa > Arthropoda > Insecta > Diptera > Culicidae > Anopheles > Anopheles gambiae. Next base: position 94,854 of record NW_026902737.1, read on the forward strand.
TAAGCCTAAAAAATTCGGTTTCTTTGTTAGTTTCTAACATTGCAAAAAATTAGTGCTAAGCTAATTTTCATCGCGTGTGGTGTAAAAGTATATCGGTGAAGTGATACTGCGCTGCGATACCCAATTCTCGCGATCGCGATAGTTCCCGTGTGGTGGTATAGGAGAGCTGTAGTGCGGTGAAAGGTGAAATGGAGCAGGCGAAAGATTCGTGCAAAGTCGGGCAGGATTGCAACTCTACCCCCGTAATGAGCCCGACAATGGGACGTGATGGCGCTCGGTCCATCGCAGCGTCAACGAGCCCCATCCTAGAGCAGGAATCGGCGGTATCCCCGGTGGTAGCGGGCACGAGCCAGTCTGTATCAGAAGGGCAGGTGCGAGGCAAGACAACGTCGGATACTAGCTCCAGAGCGCCAGGATTAACCGCTGGTAGCTTTGATGGTGAATCCTACCGAAGCCACGTAGGCGGAACAAGGGACGACAAACGAGTGGAGGGTGAAATCGTTCGTATGCCAGCGCACGAACGACGACAGCGAGTAGCGGAGATTGAACGTGAGCTCATCGCACTTCGCGAAATGTGTCAACTCGAAAAGATGGAAGAATGGTGCCGGGAAACGGATCGTTTAGGAGCACCGTCGTTAAATCCGCTTGAGTACGAGGATCGAGCCGCGTTCGAAGAATGGATCCGCGGGATGGAAAGTTCTATGAGGCAGACCGAACGTAGAGTAAATGGCGTCACCAGAGGTCAAGATCCTCGGGAACATCAAAGTAATCATGGCGCGCGAGTTACTTATACGGATGGCGAAGGGACGAGGCGTCTTGCGCGAGCGCCTTGTGACAAATCTGCGCCACTCAATAAAGGGTACGATGAACGCGTAGCCCTAAATGAACATGCGTTGCAAAATGAACGAGTGAACTACAATGAGCGCCTGGCGTATGGTGAGAGCGCAGCGTACGGTGAGCGCGCGGCTTACAGTGAACGCACGACACACGGTGAACACGCGGCACACGGTGAACAAGCGACGTACGAAGAACGCGGCACTTACGGCGAACGCGCGAATTATGATGAACGTGCAACGTACCGTGAACGTGTGCCCTACGGAGAACGCACTACCTGCCCTGGGTATAATGTATTCGACGCGAGAGGATCGGGTATACCACGTACATCAGGACACTTTATGCGCACAAATTACACTGACCCGCACATGACCGCTCACACTAACACATTCGCACAACAAACGCCAGCACTGAACACACTTTTAAACCACAGCCAAATAGCAGCCCGCCAAGGGTTTCCACGAGACTTACCGACGTTTTCGGGGTCTGTCGAAGAGTGGCCGCGTTTTATCGCGACGTATACACGCACAACTATTGCATCCAGCTATACCGACGACGACAATTTAGAGAGACTCCAGCACTGCCTCAAAGGTGCTGCATTAGATACCGTCGGACATTTGCTATTGTTTCCAGATGGGTTGAAGGAAGTGATGAGCACTTTGCGAGCTCGCTACGGCCGACCGGACTTGATAGTAGATCGAGCGGTTGAGAGCGTCAAGAAGCTGCCTGCGCCTAGGATGGAGAGGCTCGACACGATAGTCGAATTTGGGTTCGCTGTTAAAAGGTTGATTGCGACCGTACAAGTGTCGGGACTGCTCGACTATATGTATGACGTGGTGCTCCTCAAGGAACTGACGAAGAAGTTGCCACCCATGCTGTGTATTGAATGGGCACGGCTGAAGAAACGGTCACGGGATGTTAATGTGCTCCAATTTGGGCGGTGGATTGGCGAGTTGGCTGATGATCTGTGCGCGGTCATCGATATGCCCGACAGAATTGAACGAACGGAGAGGAGTGTCCCTCCCTCCAGGAACAGCAATCAGCGATATTTGCCACATCGAACGACGGTCGGGATAAATCAGCATGCAACAGGTCGCCAAGGTAACGCATACTGTAACACAACCGTCGTGCAAGAGGACTGCCTGCCTCATTCCCCGACTAGTGACTCTCTGCTTTTATCGTGCATATTATGTGGGGGTACGTGTGAATCTCTTTGTAAATGTGTGAAATTCTTAAGAACGTCGGTAGCAGCGAGAAGGGCATTTATAAACGAGAGGAAACTCTGCCGCAAGTGCCTGCGATATCACTATGGCAGGTGTCCCGTCACGAACGCGTGCGGCGTCGACGGATGCAACCTCCTTCATCACGCGCTTCTGCACCAGGACGATGGCCTCCCCGGAAGTTCCGAGACGTCAGCACATGAAACAAAAGGTATTCGTATTAATACTCATTCGGGAACTAACGAAAGTGTCTTATTGAAATACGTTCCAGTTGTACTCCACGGACCGAAAGCAATAATCGAAACTTACGCTTTTCTCGATGACGGTTCCACGTCGACCTTCATGGACCACGAGCTGGTAGACGAACTTGGGTTGAAGGGAACACCACATCCGCTATGCGTCCAATGGACCGGTGACGTCACACGTGAAGAGAAAAATTCTGTTCGACTAGCGGTACGCATTTCGGGGAAGCAAACTTCGACAGCGATATACGAACTTTCAGCCGTCCGCACAGTTCGCAAACTAGCTCTTCCCAAGCAGTCCATGAATGTGTCCCAGCTTGTTAAAAGATACGCATATCTGCAGGGTCTGCCCTTGGAGTCTTATGCTAACGCGGAGCCGCGCTTGTTGATTGGCGTAGATAATTGTAGCATGGGACAATCTCTGAGGAGTGTAGAGGGGAGACGTGACGAGCCAATCGCCTCGAAAACCCGCTTGGGTTGGGTGTTGGGGGGACCATGTTCAGTGGCCACCAATACGCCGGGATCTACTCTGCCTTCCTTTCACATATGTGTGTGCAATGAGCCTGACGATGGTCTTACTGCTGCGGTAAAAGAAAATTTCGCCCTGGAATCGATCGGCATCGATAAGACAGTGCGCTTAAGAGAATCCAAAGACAACGAACGGGCTCTCACGTTGCTGGAACGGAAGACGAAATTTGACGGCCATCGCTACGAAACCGGCCTCCTTTGGCGATATGACGACATCAAGCTGCCTTGCAACAGATCTGTCGCGTTGAAGCGGTATGTATGCCTACAACGAAAATTAAAAAATGATCCCATTTTAGCAAAGGCAGTACGAGAAAAAATGGCAGATTACAAGGAAAAAGGATACATCAGACGCCTAACCGACGATGAACTGAACGAGAGAAGTAATAAAGATTGGTATCTGCCCATCTTCCCGGTTGTCAATCCAAATAAACCAGGAAAGATTCGAATGGTGTTCGACGCGGCGGCAAAGGTACGTGGGGTTTCTTTAAATTCATTTCTTCTTCCCGGTCCCGACATGTTAGCCGGGCTACTCCCGGTACTCTTCAAGTTCAGAGAATTTCGAGTAGGAATCGTGGGCGACATCCGAGAAATGTTTCATAGAGTGAACATTAGCAAAGAAGACCAACGGAGCCAGATGATATTTTGGGAAGGCGACGGTCCATACTCAGATCCGGATGTTTACGTCGTCACCGTGATGACATTTGGAGCGTCATGTTCACCGAGCGCCGCACAATACGTCAAAAATCTTAACGCAGACAGATTTAAAGCCGAATACCCTCGAGCCGTGGAAAGCATAAAAGATGAACATTACGTCGATGACATGTTGGCAAGCGTGGAATCAGAAGAAGAAGCTAGTGAATTAGCAAAAACGGTCCGCTACATCCACGCTTGCGGAGGGTTTGAAATACGTAACTGGGTCTCGAACTCACCGATGGTCGTAGCATCACTACAAGAGACGCCAGGAAATGAAAAGAATGTCAACATGGGAAGCGGTACGACTACTGAGAAGGTGCTAGGAATGTGGTGGGATACTTCGTCGGACGCATTCACCTTCAGATTATCCCCTAAGTATGATCTTGATCTGCTAATGGGAAAAAAGCCAGCAACGAAGCGTGAGATTCTTCGCACTCAAATGAGTCTATACGACCCGATGGGCCTGCTAGGACACTTTATAATGTTCCTAAAGGTCCTCCTTCAAGAAGTATGGCGCGGCGGATACAGTTGGGATCAGGTACTAGACGGGCAGGTAGAGGAGAAATGGACAACGTGGCTGCGAGTGCTACCTGAGGTCGAAAAAGTATGTATCCCTAGGTGCTACCGATACACTTGTTCAACACGATCCGATGTACAATTGCACGTACTATGCGACGCGAGCGAAAACGGAACAGCCGCAGTAGCCTATCTGCGTTTCGAAGAAGATGGAAAGATCGAATGTGCTCTCGTCGGGTCTAAAACACGCGTGGCACCACTAAGATTCTTATCTATTCCCAGACTCGAGCTACAAGCAGCGGTCATCGGAGCCAGATTAGCTAATACCATTTGTCAAAGCCACAGGATATCTGTAAATCGGACGATCTTCTGGACAGATTCCCGTAATGTGTTAAGCTGGCTACAGTCCGATTCTCGCCGATACCATCAGTTTGTAGCGTTCCGTATTGGCGAACTCCTTGAAATGACAAACGTCGAGCAATGGAGGTGGATCCCGACGAAGCTTAACGTTGCGGACGACGGCACTAAGTGGACTCAAGTCCCGGACCTATCACAGAGCAGTCGATGGTTTCGTGGACCCCCCTTTCTTTGGAAATCGGAGCCAGAATGGCCAGCAAATGACACACCTGCGAAAGACACGACGGAAGAAATAAGGAAGCAAGTAAGTGTTCACCGCGTTATTGAACAATTCATCCTGTTCGATCGTTTCTCCAGATGGAAGCGCGTCCTACGTTCGATTGGTTTTGTCATCCGCTTCGTCATGAACACACGACGTTGCTTAGCTAAGGACGCCGCAAGAAAGGGACCACTCGTTCAGGAGGAGCTGGCAGAAGCGGAAGCCGCCCTTTATCGAGCCATTCAGCGTGAAGCTTATGCGCGTGAGATCGAGTGTCTTCGCAGACCGATCCGGAAAACTCACCCATGGAAGAAAGCGATTGATAAAAATAGCCCTATCTATAAACTCTCTCCCATAGTCGACAGTCGCGGAGTTCTTAGACTCGGGGGACGGCTTTCCGAGTGCGCAGACATTGACGAACAAACTCGCACTCCGATCATTCTTCCTGGCAACCACCGCGGTACGTATTTGCTGATGCAGGAGTACCACGAAAAATACAAGCACGGCAACCACAGTACTGTGATAAACGAATTGCGGTCGAAATACTACATACCAAGATTACTAGGGGAATACCGTCGAGTAAGAAGATTGTGCCAATGGTGCAAGGTGAAAAACGCACGTCCAGATCCTCCACGGATGAGAAATATACCTCGACAACGATTGGCAATTGGTCGGCCATCCTTCTCATTCACAGGTGTGGACTATTTCGGGCCGTTCCTCGTAGCAGTCGGGAGGCGAGTAGAGAAACGATGGGGCGTGATATTCACCTGCCTAACGACCAGAGCTGTACACCTAGAGATAGCACATTCCCTCAACACAGCGTCGTGTATTATGGCTATCCGTAGATTTATAGCCAGGCGCGGATCACCGCTAGAGATCATCAGTGACCGAGTGACCAACTTCGTCGGAGCGTCGCGTGAACTGGATGAGGCGCTAAAACTGGTCGACCATGAGAAGCTGATGGTTGAGTTTTGCGGACCGAACCTAAAGTGGACCTTCAACCCGCCGGGAGCCCCACATTTCGGAGGGTGCTGGGAGCGGCTCGTTCGTTCAGTAAAAACGGTGCTGGGCAAACTCGACCTGCCACGGCGACCGACAGACGAGGTACTTGGTTCAACATTCACAGAGATAGAGCTTATTCTTAATTCCAGACCGTTGACGTATGTGCCACTGGATAACGAGATGTCCGGACCGATCACCCCAAACCACCTGCTATTGGGGAGTTCGAACGGAAGCAAACCACCTATTCCGCCGTGTGAGGGACCAGCCGCCGTGCAATCGGGTTGGAAAGCTGCTCAACTAAATGCCGATATATTCTGGAGAAAGTGGGTGGCCGAGTACTTACCAACGCTAACTCGTCGGACGAAGTGGTTCCAGCCGGTGCAACCTATCCAGGAAGGGGACGTCGTGATCGTAGTCGATAACACCCTCCCTCGCAACTCTTGGCCCAAAGGACGTGTGACCTCTGTCGTACATGCAAAGGACGGGCAAGTTAGGCAGGCCACCGTAGATACGGGTTGCGGAACGTACGTAAGACCTGCGCACAAAATAGCCGTTTTAGATTTAGAAAAGGAAATAGTACTTACCACAAAACCGCAGACTGTGTTACGGGAATAGTCGATCGCGACCACGTTTTCCATAGCGGAAAGTAAACAAGGCTGACAGTGCGTGGCTGACAGTTGAAACAGCAGCGAGACGACAATACAAGCGATCTAGATCAAAAGCGTCTCGCTCGGGGGACAATGTTGTAACCGTTGTAGGGTTCCGCCGAACTGTCAGCCAAGCGCATCGCGGATAGGACAAAAATAGTTTAAATAGGGAACGAACGGCAGTTTCGGCCCTTTTCAGTAAAACGAACTCGCCGAGACAACAAGCCACAAAACGCATAAAATAAAAACTAATTTTTTGGCACCACGCCTAAGCCTAAAAAATTCGGTTTCTTTGTTAGTTTCTAACATTGATTGATCAGGTTTACAGTAGTATTGACTCAATCAAGGTCACTACTGATCCGCTATTGAAAATATCGGATCATGAAACACTTGTTTTGACCATAAATGATGAGCGTTGTAAACGGTTCAACGTAAAGTTAAATGCCTGAATAGGTACTCGAAACTTGCTCTTTGCAATAATGTGTCACAAGGCTTACATTATGTCGCGTCCAAATTGGATGAAGTAGCTGACTTGTTATGGAACACGTTGAAAAATCCAATGAACACCTTGGTGGAAGAAAAGACAATTGTTTCAAGAGAAACTAGTAGGTGGTATACTTTGGATCTTGCACGTATTAAACGGAAAAGAGACAAAGCGTACAAACAATTTATTAGAACTAACACAGATTATGATTGGACTGAGTATACTACACTCAGAAATTTATACAGTAGAAATCTTAAAAACTCACGCAAAAATTACTATAGCAGTGAGATAAATAAGCACAAGGGAGATAGCAGAGAATTGTGGAAAGTGCTAAAAAGCATGTTAAGGCCAGATGAAGCACATGTTTCTATTGTTAAATTTGACGGTTTGACTCCATCATCTGTAACAGGTTTAACTCGTTTTTTGTCAACAATGTTTTGGATATAAATCAAAACATTGATGATGTTAATGAGCCTTATTATTTGTCACATAGAGAATCTCCACGAAACCATTTCAGATTCCAAAAAATAACTCTTAGTCAACTAAAGATTATTTGTTTCAACCTGAGAAAAACCACAGGTATAGGGAACGTGAGTTCAACAACCATACAGGATTGCTTTCATGTGATAGGAGATGACCTTTTGATAGTAATAAATGAATCTCTAGAGAGTGGAATTTTCCCAAAAACATGGAAGGAATCATTGATAATACCTATTCCTAAGGTGAGCGGAGCTGCCAATGCGGAGGATTTTCGTCCTATCAACATGTTGCATGTGCTCGAAAAGGTGCTGGAGACAGTAGTTAAGGAGCAATTGGTTCAGTTTCTGAATGGAAGCGAGCTGTTGATCCGAGAGCAATCAGGATATCGGCAAGGACACTCTTGTGAGACTGCTCTGAATCTTGTACTGGCGAGGTGGAGGGTGTTGATGGATCGGAGAGAATCGATAGTTGCTGTTTTCTTGGATCTAAAACGGGCATTTGAAACAATATCTAGGCCATTATTGCTTTGTACCTTAAGGCGTTTTGGTATTGTGGGGAGGGAGCTCAGTTGGTTCGAAAGTTATTTAAAAGACAGAACTCAGAGAACTTTATTTGGTAACTCTGTATCAGAGCCTATAGAAAACACCCTTGGTGTTCCACAAGGTAGTGTTCTTGGACCAATTTTGTTTATCATGTATATCAATGACATGAAACAGGTTTTGGAGGCTTGTGAGATCAATCTTTTTGCTGACGATACTGTTCTGTTTATCTCGCACAAAGATATCAAGCAAGCAGAGTCTCTGATTAATATCGATTTAAATGCTTTGGATGGATGGCTGAAGCACAAAAAGCTGGCATTAAACATTAACAAGACTTGTTACATGGTGATGTCTGCGGGTGTATTGGACGAACCTCCATCTATTGTGATAAATTCGGAACGAATCGAAAGAGTTAGACAGGCTAAATACTTAGGGGTAATCCTAGATGACAGGTTAAAGTTCCTCGCTCACATTGACTGGGTCATCGCTAAAGTGGCTAAGAAGTGTGGAGTAATAAGTAGATTGGCGAAGGATCTTGACTTCTTTGGGAAAGTTCACCTCTACAAATCATTGGTATCGCCGCACTTTGACTTTTGCTCGTCCATTCTATTTCTTGGCAATAAGGGGCAAATTAAAAGGCTTCAAAGGTTGCAAAATCGCATCATGAGGTTAGTACTAGGGTGCGGTCGACGTACGCCGACCACTGTTATGCTAGATATTCTTCAATGGATGTCGGTAGAGCAGAGGATTGTATACCAGACCATGATCTTTATTTTTAAAATGTTAAAAGGCCTGTTGCCTGGGTATCTGGGGGAGAGCATAATTCGGGGGTACGACGTCCACCGGCACTGCACACGCAGGGCTAATGAGCCGAGGGTACCCAACTTGCAGTCACAAAGTGCCAGAAACTCTTTGTTCTTCAAAGGAATTCAACGGTACAACAGATTACCCGGAGAAATTAAGAATGCGAGAAACTTATTTGATTTCAAACGTAAGTGCGTCATTTATGTTAAGCAAATTGTGTAACGTGAAATATGTGTAGATGTCCTATGTCACTATGTAATGTGTAACTACAGTTGTCATCACGATCTTGATGATGATGATAAGATTTTTTTCTTTATATATGAAAATTTAAATTATAAAAAATATATATAAGAAAGAGACAACATAGGTTTGAGACACGCGCGCGTTGAAGTGGACATTCGGGATCTATTTGGGGGAATTTACGGTTTGCACACGGTCTGGGAGGTCACAACAGGATTCACTCATTGATGATTGTAAGTGGCCAATTCCAGATACATTAGGTTCACCTGCTTCGGAAGGTAGTGCCCTAGAGCCAACCATTGGCACTAGTGGAACTGGCCATATGCATGTTGCAGTTGTGTTCCGATAAGTAGTGCGCCGGATCCACTAGTTGGTTCTTGGCGAGCTACGTAAGGGATACATTAAATTCTCCTGCTTCGGAAGGTAGTGCCCTGGAGCCAGCCGTTGGTGCCAGAGACCCTGGAGTCAGCGGTTGGCACTAGTGGAACTGGCCATATGCATGTCGCAGTTGTGTCCTGATAAGTGGTGCGCCGGATCCATGTATTGGTTCTTGGCGGACTACGTAAAGGATGCTAGGGAACACTATTGTATTCGATGGAGTATGACCCGTTTTTTCTTGATGAAACTATGTTGGTCATCTTGGGTGTGTGTATGACTCGGACGGTTCCTCTGAGAGATCTCGGATTTCATAACAACTATTAGAGTAGAATTATCTTATAGATACTTTCGTCCTTCTCAAACCTGTGTTGGGGTAAGAGGTGGGACTTATCATCATCATCATCATCATCATCATCATCATCATCATCATCATCATCATCATCATCATATAGAACAGTGAGTACAGTAGTCTCAACAAGAGCTTCTGTGCTAGATAGGGGTCCCATGGATGAAGGGACTCATAAACTATAGGGGCCCAGTACAGGGATCCTGAGTACCAACCCCCCCCCCCCCTCCCCGCCAGCAACCAAAGTGTATTTGATACAAAACCTAATGCAACAATATGCTTGTTTTGCAGCATATTGCTTCGTTTTATAGCTGAAATGTTTTTTAGTTGGACGTTCAATTGTTGGCTGACAGTTCAATTAAAAAGCATGTGTTCTTTTAAAAAAAAACTTGTTTTGACTTCGTATTGTAAATAATATAAGCGATTCTTTTGCATGCAAATCGTGCAAATCAATAAACACCAACTCAAAAGATGGTAGGCAATTGATGTTCAATTAGTGAACTCAAACTGTATCAACAGCTCTATCCGGGATCAATCTGATCAACTATTGTTGCTGTGGTTATCAAAGTTCATCAGATGTTGATGATCGGTCAATCTCTTCATTCGTCAGTGGCTTAGCAGGCAAATCGGTTGTGATAAAATATTTTTTTCATCCAAAACATACGACGCTGATACGGAGCAAGTTAAAACTAAACGAATCAAAAATCATTCACGTTTGATCATTTATAAACAGTTGTCAGGTAAATAATAGTGTTGCAACAACACCTTATCAAGTGTTAGCTGTTGGTAATTTTATTAAATAATATGTAAACTGTTACTATGAATAGAATGGCGAACATCACCAACCGTGAAGTAGTTGCAAACTTCAACTACAATCAACCATGCCACAAAAACGAAATGCAAGCGCTACAGTTTATTCGAAGCACAATAGCATTCGAATTTGATTTAGACATGGTGAAACGTAGAATCAATTTGTTAGGAAGACGAGCCAGACATCTTTGGAAAAAAATCAAATTCGAGGTAAAAGAAAATTTGAAAAAACCAATATGATTTGGTTAATTACGGCTTTTCAAATTGATGGTTCTTATATCAACAAACAATCACAATCGCCTTCGAAAAGTTGTGCTGAACGCAAAAAAAGCATTTAACTTTCTGGTACAAGGCAAACACGTTTTGGATCAAGGCAAAAACGACGAAGGGTTAAGGAAATGACAGAAAACGTTCAATGTAACACCTTAACCGAAGCCTTGATGTTTGCTATGAAAGTAGCACTTGCTAAGAAAAACGACGTAATTGCGCAATCGATTTCGGACTTGTTGAGATTACACCAACAAGATGTGAATGGAACTATGAAAAGCATCTAGGAAGCTCTTGCATTTTTTATTGATGGAAATTTCAGCAAACAGCAATATTGTATGATTCGTAACGAGTGTCCTTCAACATTTCCCAGCTATAATGAAATGCTCAAAGCTAAACATATATGAGTTCCATTTTCTGAGGCTTTACAGTTCAGCCAATCATGAGCAAAAATTCAACTTCAAGCACTAGTCAACACAACAACTGAATGAATTATCGTTTTAGGAGAGCAAAACATTTGCGCACATAACTAAAATAATTTGTGCAACCTGTATGGTGTTAAAGAATACCAAATTAGACCTGGCTCTGCGGGTACTTCCACAATTGGAAGTATTTGTCGGCAAATTTTTGATGATCCCAATCAGACTAATGTGGCATTTGGAATAGATAAGGATTTAATCATTCGCTTTCGTAATATTTCAATAGCAATTAATAATCAATGTTCCCGTTATGTAAATAGAATAAGTTTGCATTGTAAGGCAGCCTTTATTGTACCTATTGCATAAAATACCTGCAACAGTTCATAAAGTATTAGCACATATTGGTGATATTATACTGCATACACCTGTACCGGTAGGAAGTGTAGGAGAAGAATGTGTGGAAGCAAGACATAAGCTATTCAGGAAAGATAGGGAACATCATGCACGAAAAAGCTCCAGACAGCATAATATAACTGATATTTTTATGCGTGCAATTAACTCAAAAGATCCACGCATAACTTCGATATTGCTTAGCAAAATAAAACTCTGAAAAACAAGCCGGTCCTCTACTGAGGAAGTGCAATTTTTTTTATTTTAAGAAGTAGATGCAGAGGATGATGATGAGTTCACTAATTTTTTATGGAATTTTTGGTAGTGTAGACCAGATAAATGAAACGCAAATGAGAGGAACTGAAAAACATATTATTTGTATAAAAAACACAAAAAATGTTGCTTAAGTCACATAGATTGTTTGGCTGAATCGAGCAAATACAAAAAGTTTTCCAATTGTTCCCAAGTGCGGCGGTACCACGGGGCCGTCCCTACCCAAAAGGAAGTTTTCATTGCGCCACACTGTCTCCATCTCAATTGCACCTACGAGCGTTTCTACATACACCGAGACTGCAGCTGAGAAAAAAGCTGACAGCATGCTTTGACAGCGACTGACAGCATTTTCGGTGAGAGAAATCTCCTCAGCATGCAAAAAACGATAGAGCTGAGAAAAAATTAAATTGGCAGTTTATAGCGATCGATCAATTATAGTTTGCATTTTTGCCGTCTAATAATCGTAGAAATATTACTAAAAAGTAAAAGAAATTCTTACTTCATTTTAGCGATTCAAATGGATTTTTACAACATAATTTTAAAAGTCTCATCTCGGCGCTTTCCTGAGCTTCTACACACACCGGCGTGAGAAACCGGTTGTCAATTCTCTCACAGCCATCTCTCAGCTGCAGTCTCAGTGCATGTAGAAACGCTCTACGAAATAAAAGGAAAACACATAGCGGAATTTGGGGCAAGTGTGCCACCTTAAGCAGTTCAAGTTCAAGATAACTCACTAAAACGTGTTTTTCAAAAGCCGATTTAAATCTCATAACCATTTTACATCTATTTCCTCACTTATAAAAGAGTTTCGCTTGAAAAAAGTGCAAACAAAATAGTTTTTGAAGCGTTTTAAAAAGGGTCCAAAAAGGCGTTGTTTTTTGGGCTATGGGGCAAGAGTGCCACTCGTATGGGGCGAGACAGCCACTTGGTTAAAATAACCGTATTTCTTAGATAATTGGAAATTATTACGCTTGTACCACTAGTGTATGTATTCCTACATGTCTTGAGTCACCAATGAACCCCTTTTCATCACAAACTGTATCGCAATGTGGGTTGTTGCTGGTCTGTTTTTCTGATGGCTCTTTTGCCCCAAAAGTTGCAACTTTTTTGAAATTGAATTTTTCAGTGACAAAAAGAAAGTTTTTTTCAAATTCTTCTTCTTCTTTGGCTCAACAACCGATGTCGGTCAAGGCCTGCCTGTACCCACTTGTGGGCTTGGCTTTCAGTGACTAATTGATTCCCCCCATAGCAGGATAGTCAGTCCTACGTATGGCGGCGCGGTCTATTTGGGGATTGAACCCATGACGGGCATGTTGTTAAGTCGTACGAGTTGACGACTGTACTACGAGACCGGCTTTCAAATAACCCCACAAAAAATCGGCTCAGTATACCTAGTCTTTGGAAAGCAACCAACTGTATACACAATTGATCATTAAACTAAAGTTTTTAAGGAAAAATGCTTGGTGGCACTCTTGCCCCGTATGGCACACTTACCCCAAATTCCGCTACACACCGCATTCCATACCGATTTTCCTTCGTCGAGGGATCACAACATACCGGATTCATACACACATTCCGCGACAGTTTTGCACACACACACGCACATTCACACACATTCGTAGACGGTTCAGCATAACAGTGAAAGGCCGCGGGGCAACGGGGCTTTCTCAAGCTGAGAAAACATTGTCAAGAACTCATTTAAGTTTCTCAAGCACTCAAAACTTGTTCTCAGACTCAAGCCCGTGGCCGTCGTCAGTTTTTCTCACTCTGAGAAACTGATATAGACACTCAAGCTTTATTTGGAGCTTTAAATAGAAAATATATTTTTGATCGCATTTTTTTTTATTTTTTTTTTATTATAAACATTGAATACATTTTCCAAAGTGATTACCGAAAAACAAATAGCACAATTGCTCATATTTCAGTTAGCCAATAGCTGCATCGTCAACTTTCTCAAAGATTCTCAAAGTTTCTCAAAACCGATTTTGTTCCGATTCAACAAACGCTGAGAACGAGGATTTCTCAAAAGCACTCATGAGTGCTTGAGAAAATGAGTGTTGAGAATCCCCATGGCCCGCGGCCTGACATCCCCCGAAATGCTATTTCGCGAGGGAGCCCAGTGGTACTCAATTTGTAGCCATCTTGGGTACTCAATTTCCATCATAGCTGCTAGTTAAAAAAAAAAAGGCAGTTGGTATAAAAATGCACCTGTGCCCCTCATGTTTTGGACACTTTGGTTTCTGTATGTTTGAGATGTGCTTTATCTCTTTCACACAAGTAGACACACATAGGCCCCACCGTGACGTCATATTCACTCCATCAAGCATGACGTGTCTATGTGTACCGACTGTTAACCGCATTTCGATGTTGTGAATAGAAGAAAGCTTATTTACGAAAATCTTTTATCAAGAGACATGCTTACGAAAACTTCACTCCATATCGGCTTTGTGGCTGTCCGGAATCTTATACACGCAGGTAAGTTGATGAGGTGCTGTGAATCATGTTTAAATCTAATATCAATCAAAGGGTATCGAAACAATTATCTTTTTAGGAAAATGCAAAACATTGATCATGATCACGGATATGCATCATTTCCATCACAACCGACTACCGAAATGATGGAACTACGTCCTATCTAATGGTTTTTTCTGCTCTGACGTCAGTTCGATCGGTCGTACCCGTACTCCTGTTATTCTCGCTTTGACATTGTTAATTATCTCAGCGACATCACCACCTATGTCCGTTTCGTCAGCCTTGCCGGATCAGCACCCTCTTGGTCCAGAAGAGATTACGATGCAAATGTTGCATATCAATGATCAATCACCACCAACCATCCCTGATGTTTCCGGTACGTTTTCGATGGATCTTTGTCCGGTTCGTCAACTATGCCGGGACAGCGACCCTCTTCCGGATCGTCATCCTCAACCAGTCTGCCGTCTTTACCTGATACTTTTTCATCATCCTGTGTACATGAGTGTGTTATAACTCGAAAACAAGTGGAAAATCTTATTAAGCTATCGAAGCAGACTACGGCACAAAATTATGTTTTACGCAATAGATACTATAGCAGGGACAACATCACGCAATGCAGCCATTACTGCCATTTTATACAGAATAGGCATTAGAAGCATTTAATGCTAACTTAGAAGCTAGCATGTATGTGGCTGAGATGCTCAGCTCACTTTTGAATACAATAGATTATATAAAATATGTTAAAGGAAGACCAAATAATAGATCTATTGTTTACTAAAGATGCTTTTCTAAATGTTGGCCAGGAATTGGTAATAAAAATCCAAAAATCGTAATTTTTTGGATATTGGAAACTTTACGTAAAGTTGCATAACTTAAGAAGCTAAGATAATTATTAGTCAAAAGTAAGTTTGAAACAAATATTAATGAAATTAAAAAAATATTAAAAAAAACTAACTAGGAAATCAAGATCAACATTTATTTATTTACGAAATCTATTAACATAAAAAGTTACTCCATTCCTATTAGTTAATACAGGGTTTTCCATTCCAATTAACAACTGTCCACAGTCTACTAGCAATCTTCGATTTGAAAAACACGATTGTCTACCACTTACAAACAAGTCAAGCCGTTTTTGGTACACTGTCCATTTCAATTTCACAATTGTCGTCTTCGAAAACACACGTCAGATGCGGCCGGGTTTGGCTGGAACGTGTATCACTTGTCTGTAAGAATTGAACCATGTTGTAAACAGGTCTTGATTGAATATCAGAATATGGGAAAGCTGAGCAATTTGGACATGTTAAGCAGTTTTATCATTTGGTTTTAGTTATTCTTGGATCGTTACAGTTTTTAGGCTATTTTGAGACGTTGTAATTTTTTTTCACTGGCTACAAGTAAAAGCACCGATAAATGTCAAAATTTCTGCATTGTGTTGAAAGAATAAAGTATACATAAAATGCCTAACATGTCCATGTTGCCCAGCTGTCCCAACTACAATTGATACACGTTCCAGCCAAACCCAAAACAAACCGTGCCGCATCTGACGTGTGTTTTCGAAGACGACAATTGTGAAATTGAAATGGACAGTGTACTAAAAACGGCTTGTTTGTAAGTGGTAGACAATCGTGTTTTTCAAATCAAAGATTGCCAGTAGACTGTGGACAGTTGTTAATTGGAATGGAAAACCCTGTAATTGTGAAGCAATCAATCTGCATGCTTCAGTTAAAATTCTGCTTGCACGACGAGGAGGTTGGAAGACGAGTGAAAGATACGCATGAATCTTAGCATTTGCTAGTCAACTGATAACAAAAAGTAATATAAACAAAAATTTAAATATTGAAATAAAGCTACCCAAATAACCAAATCGTCCTTAACCCACTGTAAAACCACTTCAAACCCACGTGGGTTTGTGGTGGTCGATTCAGTCGTTAACCCACCAAATTTTAGAACAATCGGAGCTGCCAGTTCCGATCCGATGTATTTATCTTGCCCACCCTTAACCCACCTTTTCCAAAAATGCTTTGAGGAAAAGTTTGGTCGAGGGTTGGCTAAGGTCAAAATGCTGAACAGGATTTTAACTCTTCGATTGATTACATTCATTCACTTACATCACTGCACTTCAACTTCAGCAATATTATTAGTCTATAAACTATGCACTGACCAGCGAAATGAAAGAGTCCACTCGCAAGTAAACAAACACACAGATACACATATTACACATGGGTGTTCCACAACAAACCAACTTAAACACACACGTTTAGTTGCTTCCTATGCTTAATTAAATCACATTTTAACACAGGTGAAACACGTTGAGCGAATAAATTATCCGTTCATAAAAAACTAACTTCAACAACATTGAAGTGGCTGCTTCTGTGGCCGTGTGGCTTAACCCACCAAACTGATAGTTTTTTGGCTTTGTTTGATGGAACTGGATTTTTAGTACGAGAAATTGGTGGCGTTTTCGGTATCTTGGTTATATGGGTACTCTTTACCTTTTTTCTATTGCACTCTAACTAGCTAGCTACTCTTAAAATGTGTGCGTTAAAGGACCTAAATGAAAATAGACTCCTCCATCTAATGATATTGCTTAAAACTTACATTACATAACATGTCCTGATTGTTTTGTGTCTAAAGAATGCCTAATTCTGTCTATTTGCTAAGCTATTTAGATGTCAAAATGCAAGTGTAAGATCTTTCTGGTTCTGATGGAAGCTCGGTCACGTTGGTACCACGCATGCACTGGTGTCTCGTTCCCTACGCCGTGTTGTCTGCGGGCTGCAGTCCGGTGTCATCCGATGCTCCGCAATGCAAGCTGGATTCGTCTGGTCGGTATGTGCAGGTGCATAGATAACTGATGTTAGATGTATTCGGTTGACCTGTGTAAGGTAAAATGTAAAGGTAAATAAATTAAATGTAATAAAAGTTTATGTACAAGACGGCCTAAAAACCGTTCACAAGCACAGAGGAGGCGTGGCAGGCCAAAATTGAGGTGGCAAGATGGCGTGGAGGCGTCCGCCATTAAGGCAGGGATAACGGACTGGCAGACGAAGGCGCGTGAGCGGTTCCGGACACTCCTGAGGCTAGCCAAGACCGCAAAGCGGTTGTAGCGCCGGATAATGGATGGATACAAGACAGCACGGTTATTTTATGTTACAATATTCTGAACATTGAACCTTAGCGTAATAAATGATGAGAAATGAGAATTTCATGTACCAGGGGTCCTTAACGGTAATAAGATTGTAGGACCTTTGATGTTGACCGGGGGAGCGATCTGAGCTTTGTTAAGCCATGTAACAACTAAGTATGAGGAGAGTTGGGAGAACGCGCATTCTGACCACTTGTTTAAGACACTTTTTTGTCAACGGTGGGAAAGGGTCTGTAAGGCTAAATTTATTCAAAAGGATTTCATCGGGCATGGGGTGCTACGTTGATGACAGTAGCAGCTTGTACTAAAACAAATGAACATACTTTTTCCGTGGCCTCCATGTTCATTTTGGCGTAACGTCCTACATGGACATGCCGGCCCATACAGGCCGAGACTTATTCACTACCTCGCAATTGGATAATCAGTCCTTGCTACGGGGTTCGGTCGAAATGAAGCTTAAACCCACCACGGGTATGTTGTTAAGTCGTTCAAGTTGACCCTGTGGGCCCTGACTTCTGTCCCCCGCGCCCATCCCATTGGAAAGCAGCAATTAGTTTAAACGGTAAAATATAATATTGTTGCGTCTGGTCCTAAAACAGTGGTTTCCTCTATTGGTTAGAGGATTTGGACCGTTAAACGTGTTCACACATTGAAGCACATTTCATTGCCCTCATTGCACTGTATTAAAATTTATACCACCAAATGTACTCACCATGAACTTGCTAGTTTGAATCGTTCCCTACTTTTCATTCTTAATTTTCCAAACGTGTCCATATCGCTTTTCCTGATTTGTATTTCTGTCTCGCCTGTGATCGTTAGACCTTAGTTACGACGTAAATATCCTAAAAATAAACAAATATATCAAAATATTTGCTGTAAAATCACAAAACGTGCTTGCAACGTAAAGAAAATTAATATTATCATTTAAATAGACCAGGGGTTTCAATGTGTTGTGATTAGTGATGAGTCAAGTACCACTTTTCGCTGTGTGGTGCTGTGGTACCACGCACAGTCTACTGTGCTGTGTGTGCGTGGTACCACTTTTAATGTGTGGTCGCACAGTAGCTGTGTTCCCGCACAGATTTTGCACAGTTACTGTGTTATAACACAGTTAGTGTGCTTTGCAAACTTTTTGTGCTCCGCTCAGCTACCACACAGTTTGCACAGTTTGTGTGCTCCGCACAGTTGGTGTGCTCCGCACAGTTATTGTGTGCTCCGCACAGTTTCTGTGCTCCGCACAGTTTGTGTGCTCCGCACAGTTATTGTGTGCTCCGCACAGTATGTGTGCTCCGCACAGGTATTGTGTGCTCCACACAGTTTCTGTGCTCCGCACAGTTTCTGTGCTCCGCACAGTTATTGTGCGCGCAAAGTTACACCGCGCTCTCGCATCAATCGAAACAGACATCATACGGACGTCACACGAGTCGTAAACTTTGACGTAAACTGGATTTAAGCCATACAACTCTATAATCTTTTCACGGGAAGTTTATGCTCTCCCATACAAATCAAGCGTGAACTTTTTGAGTTAACGCTTCGTGTGCCGCTGGTATAACCAGCAAATCAGAGTCGAACAAACGTGAGGATTTCCCGTCAGAAATCTCGAACAAACAAGACAAACATCGTCTCGAACCGATCAAATTCACAACACATGTGGTGTCTTCTTCGATTGGTCTCAGAGCGCGGTGTAATTGTGCGCGCACAATAACTGTGCGGAGCACACAATAACTGTGCGGAGCACACAAACTGTGCGGAGCACACAATAACTGTGCGTAGCACAGAAACTGTGCGTAGCACACAATAACTGTGCGGAGCACACAAACTGTGCGGAGCACAGAAACTGTGCGGAGCACACAAAATAACTGTGCGGAGCACACAAACTGTGCGGAGCACACAAAATGTGCGGAGCACACAAACTGTGCGGAGCACAGAAACTGTGTGGAGTACAGAAACTGTGCAGAGCACAAAAATCGTGCGGAACACAAAAAATATGCGAAGTGTGGCACCACAATTTTATAATATGTGCAATTGTGCTCGCACATTTTACTGTGCTGTGTTTGCGTGGTGGCTCAGTGCTACTTGACTCATCACAACTTGTGATAAGAAAAACCGGTTTATTTTAGCGCTTTTCTATTTTGTTTACTTTTTCTCACGTCACATACGAATTTTGGCAACCATTCTTCCACCCCGCATCCAGGCGCTTCATACGTCTTGGCCCGTTGTCTGTCAAAATGATATTCGAAGCAGGCTCTGGTGCTATCTCTTTCCCTCATTTTCTTCAGAAGTCGCTCAGGTCTGCGGCTCGGGTTTTAACAACTCTCTCGCCGGACGCTAGAGATTGCATTTACCTTACATCACACGCGGAGTTCAAATTCGTGTGGGAATTTTGATTATAGATAGAACGCTTTCTCAGGTGTGCGAATGCGTCAATGTCGAATTTCTTTTCTGTTCGAGTTGACCGTTTTGTCGGTCACCAATATAATTTTGTTGATCACTGTCTTATTATTATTTTTTGCTATTTTTTAGTATGTAGTAATTTATTGTAGAAATTTAGCTAGTCTTGTGGTACAGTCGTCAACTCGTACTACTTAAAAACATACCCGTCATAGTTTCAAGCCCCAAATAGACCGTGCCGTGATATGTAGGGGAGACTATCCTGCGATGGTAATGAATAAGTCACTGATAGCCAACCCCACAAGTGGTACAGGCAGGCCTTGACCGACAACGGTTGTGTAGCCAAAAGAAACAGCAGTAATTTAATATAATTTTTAATTGATTTTTAATAACCTTTTCCGCCAACATTTCTGCAACGTTTTTTCAAATAAAATGTTCAAAATGTTTTATTAAAAATTGTGTAACAAAGAGATTCTTGCCTAATGCATCCTCATTCTTCAACGTTATTATATTATGAATACCTAGTACTAAAATTATCACTATTTACTTCTTCTTCTTTTTTCTTCCATTTTGCGTAACGTACTTTGCGGCATGTTAGCTTTCATAGGCTTTCGAGATTTCTCCAGTGTCACGCAGTCGGATAGTAAGTCTTTGCTACGAGAGGACGACGGTACATTCTAGGTTTGAATCCATGATGTGTATGTTTTTGAGTCATCAACTCGCACGACTTAACGCCGTGATTTCAAACCTAGTTTGGATTGCCTCCCGTAACAAAGGACTGATTATCCAAAGGCGTGGTACCTAATAAGTCTCTAAAGCCTGTATAGGCTGGCATGAACACTCAAGTTTGTCGGAAAGTGTACCAATTATGGCTATATTATGTCATCAAGATACCGATTTTGCACCTGTAAAAATAAGGATTGGGTTAAATTTTTATATGTGTTTATGTTTTGTTAAAGCCTGTAATGTGTAGAGCAAGAGAGTATTGTGAGTCAGTGTTTATCAAAATAATAGAAAATTTTGATTAAAAATTGCATCACAAGTTACCAATTATGGCTATAGTGTTCCTAGCAATTCGCCATAGCTGTACCAATTGTGGCTGTTATCAAAAGTTATTAGCCAAAGTTAAAGTATATTCACAGCAAAAGTCAATTTGTGACATTGTTTTAACTCGTATCAAGTACTAATAAGTTAACTGCAAATAAATAAGTAAGTAAACACCATTAAACAAGAAAAAATAACAATTTCAATTCTCCTTTTGTATCACTAGCTGTATTGATATCCACGCTTAATTAATAGAACAATTAATGGACCAAATTCATCTAAAATGTAAGACTCTTATTCTACTGATAATACGCGTGTTGGAACTTCTCTTCACAATCCTTAATATTCCTTCTCTTCGAAGCTATACCGAAGCCAACTACCGCATAGCGGAGGACACGAGCGGCGTTCAGATTGCCCTTTTTTGTAAGAAAGTCATTAAAGACTGCGTTAGTTTGATGAAACTTGGCGGTCGTAGAAATACGGTGAGACAATTTTCAAAATTTCAGAAAGCAATGTTTTCAGTTAACCAACAAGAAGATGCAGCTTAGATAATAATTTCATTTAAATTCGACGAGCGGATCAAAATAAATTTGCTTTTGAATCCAAGGAACTGCAATCTCCCATTATAAAAATATGGTCTTACCCGAGTAGGCGGTCAGAGAACCACGTGTATTTTTTTGGCCATAGACACTATGGGTAACACTTTGGCCGCCAGGTCTGAAATCGATTTGCCTTCTCAAAGCGTAGCAATCATGACAAGAGAGGAATGAGAGTCACAAATAATTATGCCCAAAACAATATACGAATGGTACAAAGAAACATGCTCGGGAAAATTCTTGAACACTGACTGATGAACAAGAAATAAAAAAAAATCTCAGAGAAATACTCATTTGGATGAACTTATTTGAATTTCCTGTCGACTTCCTGTTTCCTGTCTGTAAGTCCAATGTTCAATTTTTCCTTTACACAAAAAATCATTTTCCGCCAACTTTTTTCAACTAATCATGTCAAACTTTCACCTTTCTGATAACGAAAGAATCGAATCTACAAAAAGACTAGATAAACTCCTGGCTTATACTCCTGGTGAAGATATTGTTATATATGAATCTATGGTACCTTTGAAAAAACGCTTTATTTTTAAACAGTATATTCCAACGAAAGCTCGTAAATATGGAATAAAATTATTTAAACTGTGTTGTAATAAGGGCTACACATGGTCCATGAAGATGAACGCAGCGAAAAATGATAAGGAGAAGACTAACCTAAGCTCCCGACCAGGCTGGTTTTCGCTGGTCTTTTCGGGGATAGTTCGTTAACGAATGATCCCCGAAAACATCAACCAAATACAGACCATTTTTGGGGATAATGAACACACGTGAAAGATGAACTAATGCAAAAAAGAGCTAATAATAGAAATGAACATTCAGATTCACTCCCTCCCCTCATGTTCCAATTCATGCTTCACCCTTGATGCTACCAACCACATCGCTAGTTCTACTTCGAATCACTTTGCCAGTTGCGCCACCATATTATTATTCAAAATCGTGCTATTTGCTGGTTTTGTTGTATGAAGGGGTGCTGATACTAAATGAATTAAAAAAAAATAAATAAAATAATTAAAAGAAAAGATTGACTATAAAACACGCATTTCTACCAATGAGTAAAAAAGTCTGAAGTTTCTGGAACTGGATGTTTTAAAAATAAAAGAAAACTTTAAATCGTCAATGACAAAACAATAAAAATTAGATTCAACTCATGTCGACCATGGTACAAACAATACACCATTACCATTTGACCATAAGTGTTTTATGTACATAAATCGTTATCTTTCAGTTTTAAACCCTTCACATATAGCAGAATGAACAAAGAGATGTCTAAAAAATCATCGATGCGTGTGGTGAGAGAGAAGGGCTGATGAATAGAAAGAGATGGCATGAGTTTGTGTTCATTATCCCCGAAAGATTTTGCTTGAGAAACTAAGCGTCGGTACAAAAGTTTGCATTGAGTTACCGAAAAGCTAACGAATGAGGGGCCCACTATGTACATAGACAATTTTTATGAGTTACGAACTAGCGCTAAAATTTCTGCAAAACAAAACTATTGTAGTTGGTACATTAAGGTTCAACAAAAAAAGATATACCTAAAGAAGTTATGGCATCGAAACTGAAGAAAGATGAAATGATCTCAAAAGAAGATCCAAATGGAATTGTCGTCTTGAAGTGTAAGGATATCTGAGACGTACGTATGATTTCCATGAAGCATGCCCTTGAGCTAGTTCCAAAAACAAGTGCAAGTAAACCGCAACGTGCAGAAAAACTTAAGCCAGTGGCAGGGATAAATTACAACCAAGGAAAATGTGGTATTGATAAAGGTGATCAGATGATCTCATACGCCACACACTCAAGAAGAAGTCTAAAGTGGTACCACCAGAGGCGGATTTATCCATCTCAGTGCCCCAAGCGGTTGGATGTAATTTATATATTTTATTTATTATTTCATACATAACCAACGGACCATCGTGTCTAATCGGCAACCTTAGAATAAAATAAAAGAGGATATATATAGACCTCTAGTTATAAGCAGACATTCAATGTGACGTAGACGCAATTTCTCCTTAAACGTCGATGTAGACATACTAACATCAAACAGATCTAATAATTCATTAAACTCGAGGGACATACGTATGATAGGGTGTCCCTGGCTATGATTGTTGCGGGTACGCGGTACACGGAGATGGAAATTGGATCTAAGAATCCAACAGGGAGCGAACAAATTGATGCTGGCTAGTAATGCCGGGGAATCGATCTCTCCGTTAAGGAGCCGAAATATGAAAAGGCATTGGGCGTTTTTACGTCGAGAGCAAAGTGGTTCAAGTCCGAGAAGCAGACACCGCTGATGGTAGGTGGGCCGAGCGTGGTGGGATTGCCATGGAAGGAGTCGAACCGCGTACCTGGTGAGTCTCCGTTGAATGGCTTCGAGGCGATTGATGTCACCAACGCCGAGCGGGCACCAGATCGGACAGCAGTACTCCAGGCACGACCTTACGATGGCACAGAAGATCGACTTGACGCATATGGGATCGGTCAACTCGCTACAGGTCCGCGTAATTAAACAAAGTAGCTGATTTCCCTTCGCAACATCGCTGTCAATGTGCGGGCAAAATGACATCTTCTGATCGAGTAGCACCCCCAGGTCACAGATGCATGTCGAGCGTGCACAGTCACTGTCGTTTCTAACTGAAGCGAATATTTTTACGTCGTCGGCGTACATTAGGTGTTGGCCTGGCGGTAAAACAAAAGATAGATCATTTATATAGAGGAGGAAGAGTAGCGGTTCAAAGTTACTCCCTTGAGGCACTCCGGAGGAACTGGTGAAGGAGTGAGAACGCTGAGATCCTATGCTTATATAGTACGATCGACCAGTTAAGTATGAACGCAGCCAGGTGATGTGCCAGTCGAGGAAACCGAGTTTTTTTAGCTTCGAGAGTAGAATATCATGCGAGATACTGTCGAACGCAGCCCTGAAGTCGATATATCGACTGCATCAACTTGAGTACCGCGGTCCATGTTGTCGAAGCAGAAACCAACAAATTCAATAACATTTGTGGGGGAGGATCTCCTTGGGAGAAATCCATGCTGACTAGGGCTCATGTAGTTTTGTAGCTGCTGTGAGTAGCGGATTGTATAGGAATGGGACCCCCATCAGCCACTGTAATGTCAGAATGATATGTTTATTCAAGCGATGCGATAAAATACTTCCAACAATACTTTCTAAAATATTTCTTTATCTATATATGTTGTAATCCGTAAAAAATATATTATAATAATCCCAGATTGTACTTACTATTTTCTTAGTCCTAAGTTAAATATATCTTCGCTTAACCTTTTACGTGGAAAATTCGGCTACTGTGTCATTCTTATCTATTGAAGCGACCCTTTTTGTTTCTTGTCGCTTCCAATGACAGAATACCACCGACCACACGTGCTTCGCGTGCTGTCCAAAGGCGAACCTGGAACTCGCAGCCAACTATACACGGTCACGCGATGCCTTCCCCGCCCCCCGAATGATCCGCCCGTGCTTCGAACCTCCACCAACCAAATTTGTTGACGACGATGTACACCTCATGGCGCAACCAGAACCAAAACCTGCCAACGATCGGTCACTCGATGCCTTCCCCGCCGAATGATCCGCCCGAGCTTCGAACCTCCAACAACCCAATTTGCTGACGACGATGTACACCTCATGGCGTAACTTGAACCAGAACCCGCCACACCCCCTCGTCCGTGTCACAAATAATTAGCACATAATAAAAGCGCGATCGAGAGCTCGATCGTGGCAATACATCGCTTAACTTTCCGTGTTCACTTTTCTTCGACTTAAACGTTATTGTGCTCGATGTGCGATGCCTAATCCTAGTTTCCTTATGCCCTATGTCGTTATGATTAATACCCCCACCCTTATTTTATTGTACCTTAAATCTATGCCCTCGCACTTAAAACCTAACTACTCGCCCTACTTAATCTGCTAATCGCACTAGGTGTCCTAATCTACAAAGTGGGTGTGGCCTTCCTATCTCATCCTATGCTAATGTTCATCCTAGTTCTAGTCCTAATCCTAACTAGTTCATTAGTTAGTTGATTGCTATTCTATGTTTTTACGCACACCATGATAAAAATAACCCGGTCTTTGTCCGTAGGGTAGTTCCGTGCGGTCTGGTTTGGTATGGCCCGCACCGCAAAATCCAAGAGATTTTAGCGTCGCATTTGGATTGCATTTGGGTTCCGTTAATCCCAGATACGAGTCATAATGTCAGTCGTATCAACGCAAACAATGAGACCCCAAATTTTGAGTGATTCAGGCCGAGGGGTATGAGGAAGCTTGAGGAAGCAAGGAGAAACGCGCTGGGATGAGAGTTCACATTCTGTTTTACACGCGCGCTTCACTAACACCAATACAAATACCGTGCTTTGATCAGCCGTCTGTGAATGTGTGTGTCTTCTTTCAGCGAGCTCAACTTGGAGCTGCTCGTCACATCGTGTTGTCTCGCTTACACTACAGCATCGAACCATCGTTCTGTATGTCCCCCCTCCTACGCGTACAAAACCACCAGTACATCGCGACGCTTTGCCGGAGATGGTTGTGCGTGTTTTGTTCTAAGTCCCGCGCGCAGTGGTTGTGCGTTGATGCGCATTTCGTTCAAAGTCTCGTGCGCCGGTGTGTTTTGGTAAAGCGTGCAGTGAATAAACAGTGTGCACAGACGCACATGCAGTGCGTGGATCGACAGGTAAGAATTTGCTGAACAGAGTCAACGCAGATTGTCGACAAGTTTCCCGCAGCCTGGCTCGACCCGGTATGACGTCATTCGTGAGTATGAAGGATTCTAAATGTGTACTTTAGTGTGTACTTTATGTTTCAATAAAGTGTTTAATGTAACCAAAAATGACCGTGTTTGTGTTTGTTGTTAGAATAAGTGCGTATTTGAGATCGTGACAATGAATGAAAGAAAACGAGAAACGAAAGAAACAAATATCTTTGGATGTGTTGGTAGCATGATTGGAAAGAACACAACACATTGAGAGCTGCAGAGCGCACCGTGCGTTACGGGTGGGGTGAGGGGGAGGGTGAAATGTTGTGACAACTGCGTTTGTTTACGTTGGCGAAACCCCACAACTTCTATTGATCGTGCGAATTTATAGGGTTCTGCGACAAGGGTCGACGGAGGGATACAGTGCACTCCATTTTGCAACGACGGTTGTGATGGCGGTGGGGAGAAAAGGGATAAATAGCCCCGAAATACGCGCCCTCGCTCTCCTGGTACGCCACAACACCAGAAGAAAGGAATAAAGACTAAATTTGTGATTTTTCTTCCCAGTAAATATCTACATTTTCTCCTTATTCTTTTGGTATTTCGCAACATTTCACAAATTTACTTTCACTGTACGGGATTTCACTCGGTTATTCGTTAACTACACTAGCGTATGTGAATCTTCACCAAAGTGTTACGCAGAAATCGCACTGAATACACTTATAAATCTCTTCGTTGAGAGTCTAGTGATACACCGTGCGGTTGAAAAAAGTGTCGTGTAACGATCCCGTAGTCGTCGAAATCGTAAAAAATATACGCGCGTGGAACAACCGTGTATAAGTCTCACCGTTGGGAGCACCACAAAATCGCGAGTGACCCTTTTCGACAGGCAGTGAAAACCCGTGGTTGCGGAAAATGGATGCACGAGCAGAACAGGACGCAAGCTGTGAAGTGGTAGAGCCACAGCAGCAGCTAGGCGAAATGTCCGACATTTCCCCGGGAAGGCGCGTGAGCGTCGTGGAAGATGCGGCAAAAGATGAGGTAGCCTCCCAATCCGCGAGTTTATCCCACGGCATGGAGGTTAAGAAGAAGCGCCTCGAAATCCTAAGGAGGAAATTTGAGGTGGAAAAGGCTCAGAAGGAGCTGGAGCTCCAGCTCTGCGAACTGGAGCTAGAAGAAGAGATTTCTGACCACCACAGTCGGATAAGCGAATACGCAGAAAAGACGGAGATCTGGATGCGAGAAACAGATCACGTAGGAGCCACTGCTACTGCTTATCGCGATGGCGGCGACCGCTTGAGTTGTTCAACACCAACTCCGGTTGGAATCGGACCGACAACGGTAGGTGCAACGCGGGTAGCTACAGCAGCAGCAGTCGCATCACAACGGAGTGATGGCGCGATGGCGTTAGAAGGCTGCCACCAGTTAGATCGGAGCGGCTAGAGTCACTGGCAATCTTCGGGAAGGCGGTGCGCAAAATGTGTGCAACAATAAAAGCTTCCGGACTAAAAAAGTACGATTGTAATGTGACACTGCTGAAAGAACTTGTTGCAAAACTACCAGCAGAAAGACGCCTAGAGTGGGCACGTCACAAGGTGAAATTACCAAGAAAGTCCGTCGTAGAGTTTGGAAAGTGGTTCACAGAGATAGCGGTTGCCGCGAGCACGGAAGTAAACCCTTTCGAAAGGAATCTCCACGTTGAACAATCACGATCACAGCCAGCTCGAAAACCACCAAAACAACCATCACTTGAATGTTCACGTCACCAGGACATGTAAACTTTGTCACGACTCGTGCCGCACACTGACTGATTGTGCCAGGTTTTGTGAACTCACGGTCCGAGAACGCCGTGCGTATGTAAACAAACATGGCATGTGTAGCACCTGCCTCGGAACACACAGGGGTGCATGTTTCGTGAGGACACGTTGCCGAAGAGAGAGCTGCCAGGAAAACCATCATACACTACTTCACTGTGAAGATGAAACACCAAGATCGGGCAATAGCACGCAACACTCGGTAAACACTCACTTCATCACTAACACTAACACGCTTTTCCGATATGTTCCCATAATAGTGCACGGCGAGAAAGGCACGGTAAAGACCTTCGCGTTCCTTGATGAAGGTTCATCGGCGACATTCGTTGATCGTGAGCTGATAGACGAGCTGGGTATGGACGGTAAATTGCACCCAGTCAGTTTGAAGTGGACTGATAACACGACCCGCGACGAAGTCAGCTCTTTAAAGTTATCTCTGCGAGTATCGGGTTTAAGCAAAGGTGCTTCGATATACAACCTGCCAACGGTGCATACCCTGAAAAAACTCGAACTTCCAGCGCAGACACTGTCGGTTCAAAAGTTGAGCGAGGAGTATCCGCACCTCAAAGGGCTTAAAATCTCGTCCTACAGCGGAATAGTGCCGCGCATCATTATCGGCATGGATAATGTTTACCTAGGGAAGCCGTCGCGATGCATCGAGGGTGACATACATGAACCGATCGCGGTTAAGACCAGGCTAGGATGGACGGTGTTTGGTCCTTGTTTCTCAAACGCCCTTGTTGCAAGCAAGGACCGTCATAGCGGCATCTGTAAACGTAAAGGAAATAAGGTCACGGATAATTCTATACAGAAATACTTCCCGTGCGATACCAAAGGAATCGAAACAAAACGGGAACAAGGTGTCCGTCCGCACTTCGCAACACTGCAGCAAATTTGCCCAAGCCCAACATTGTTCCGGAGGGACAATGAACTACAGCTTTCTTGCAACCGCGAGACAAGCGCGGTGATACTTAAACGAGATGGAAAAGCAAATGGTGGTAAGAAACTGGTAAGGGGTTGGATTTCTGGCGGTTGGAATTGTGCAAGCTATGCACTTTCTTACACAGTAATATTAATCCGCGGGTTGCTAGAGCTGTTTGGAGCGCTTTCCCGTTTCTTTAAAGATCCATTGCAGGTCCGTTTACTATTTCCGTCACTTCACGACAACGTCGACAACAGCAAACTGGCGGAAAACCGAAATGATTCGTCGCTGGTTATGTGGTTTTCCCCGGACGATCTAAAAGTGAAGGTGGGAACGATATGGACCAGATGGATAAAAAGCACCACGCTCCTGTACAGCCGTATACGTATACAATACCTGCCAGAACAGTGGAGCGAGACAGAAGTAGCGAGAGAGGGAACTGTATCGGCGCGGCCGACGGGACTAAAACCCGAGTTGACTGTATTAAGCAGTCTAGTCGCAATCTGGCGATCAGATTACGCCCCAACATTTGGTATTTCGCGCGAGGGTGTAACTCATTCCTCCAAGAGTAACTGCTAACGGGGGACGGTACTCAAATCACTCAAAAAATACACTCATTTTGCCGGACGGGACTGCTAACGGAGGACGGTACTCAAATCACTCAAAAAATACACTCATTTTGCCGGACGGGATATGGCAGTATTTTGAGAGAGAATTGAGTGTTTCGTGAGATCTGAGTGCTTTACGAGAGCGTTTTGTGAGTTCTGCACGCTCTTTGAATTAATTCATTCACGTGTCCTTGTCACACCTATGCAATTTAAACCGATCGACACGTGTAAAAAAATTATCGAAATGCGAGAGCCATTAGGCAAGAAAAGGAAACAAAAAACTCGATCGAAATGCGATCGAAGTGCGACCGAAAAAAGTTCGAGCTTACACTTCTCAACTGTTTCATTCTACACTTGCGCACCTCCTCTCCCCCTCTTCGCTACCCTGCTTCTTTGCCCTGCTGCTCTACACATACCATTGCGCTTATCAATTCTATTGCTCAAAGCTACAGCCACCGTATATTCTATTGCCCACAGCCAATCTCATTCTGCACATCAACGACCGGGCACGCGTGTACGATATATTGAACCAACCGAGCGATATTGCTAGTGCTAGTAAAGTTTATTAGTGGTTATTTGATAAAGAGTGGTAAGTTTTTATTTACATTTATTTTTTGTTATATATATATATACACATATGTTCGCTGTGTGTCGAACGATTGATCGTTGCGGAATTGAACTGCTCTCCGTTTGGTATCTTTGATGCCGCCGATCCGATTCGACCATTTGACCGCGACAGCGTGGCTCGGTTAGAATTCTATTATAAATCTAATATCAAAGTCTAATATACTTTACAGACTAATGTCGTTCGCAACTAATATGGAGCCTCAAGGAAAAAAATCAATGGGCTCTGTCGGATGTGTTGCTCCTGCCAGGTCTGGGACATCTTACAATTCCAAAAATTATTGCCACCACAACCTTCACCGCCACTACCACCACCATCACCACCTGCAACACCGCCACCACCGCACAAACCACCACCACCACCGCCACAGCCACCAGTACCAACACGGAGAACGCTGCACCACCAGGCAAAAATCCTTTTGTTCCTGCTTCTGTAGTTGGTACAGGTGTAGCGCTGGACGAGCCTCACTCCGCCCCGTATGATCCCATGGCTGCTCGCACTTCATCGGTGATCGGTCGGTTGTTGGGGAAGCGGAGCCGTAACTCGTATGAAGAGCTCGAGGAAACACTCGACACACCCGTTGCTTCTCCCGCACCGATCACAACTCCCACACCCATCGTTACACCAATACCGGTCGTCACTACTGATCCCGTCTTCCCTCCCGCTCCAGCTGCTGGTACTTTGATGAGCTGTCGTAGGCGCGGTAACAGCCTGAAGCGCAAAGCTTTGGGACCGCTCGATGCCGTTCCTGCAACTACCGCTGCTAACCAGGCTGTCGTTCCCGTTGTGGACCCGGTTGTCGTTTCAGCTGACGAATCCGTCCCATTCTCCGTAGTGGAGACATTGTTGACGGAATTCGCGATCGTCCGGTCTAAGCTGGATCGATTGGACGAATCTGTCGAGGGGATGCGGGGGGAGCAAAAGAAGCATCATGCTGAAATATCAAGCAAAATTTCGGCCATAGCCAATTCGGAGCACCTAGCCGAAGTGCAGGTGGGGCAGATCAAAAAATCGATCTGCGTTGGCCAAGATGGATATGCTCCCCCCCTCCCCGAGGACTTTAAACTTACGCTCGTCACAACGGAGGATGAGCTAAATGCTTTAGAGCAGAAGCTGGGCGATGCTGAGTGTATGCGGGATAGCTTAGCTTGGCTGCAGGCTGAGGTGTTTGACTCCGAGACACAAAAAACCCTAGACGAAGCAAGGGATTGTAAAGTTGCGGAATTTTTCGGAACGGAAAAGACGAAGAATCGGAAGGTGTGCGCTGTTCTGATTCTCGAGCACGAATGCCGTTTTATTCTGACGTTTACGCCTACGATGCTTAAATGTTAACGTATACCGCGACCAAGGTGTTTATGTTTTTTGAGGTGTATTCACATACAATTTTCGGTTTCTACAGCTCGGCCATCCTGATAGCAAATTGGCCTCAATTTTGCCTTAACAACTTTTCACTAGAGTTCTCTTTTTTTTTTTTGTAAGTGTGGCTTTGCACATAGTTCGTCAGTCTCCCGAAAGAGGCACGATCCATCTCCTCAATTTGTCCGACTCCAAAACACCGTCGTATGGTATTTGTGTCATTTGGATTCCATCTATATCGCGTATTACGTATCTATCATTAGGTAATCTTTTATGTACTATATAAGGACCTTTAAATCTGGCGATGAGCTTTTTGTTTGTATTAGCGGTGTTATCTATATTTTTGATTACTACAAATTCTCCTTCATTGAACTCCGTAGCGGGACAATGGTGTTTGGCATGCTGTTTTTCATTGGTTTGTTGTGATTTCAAAATGTTAGACGAGGCTTCTGCGCGTATTGTCTCTAGATCTGGCAAGGTTTTATTTTTATCGTCTAAATATTCGGTTAAGCCATCTACTGTCGGACCGCGTTGGTTAACACCAAATAATAACATAGAGGGTGAGAAACGAGTAGATGAATGGATAGTGTTGTTAAGTGCGTATTCGGTAGATAATAATGTTTGAACCCAATCTGAATGATCGGTGTGGTTTGACAATTTACTTAATATAGGGCGAATTATACGATTAATCCTTTCCACTTGGCCATTGGCCTGTGGAGAACCAGTTGCATTTAACACATGAATGATTCCCCGTGACGATAGGAAATTGGAAAAGGCAACTGAGGTGAAACATGTACCACGATCACTTATTATTCTTTTGGGGCGACTATAATACGAAAAATACTGTTTTAAGCAGTTACACACCTCTCGGGTACTAGTAGAAGAAGATGGATATAGTTTAACGAACTTCGTAAATGCGTCAACAACCACTAGTAAATATTTTTTCTTCAATTTTGACGTAGGAAGTGGTCCGAAATGGTCAATGTGTATTGTATCGAAGGGGTAAGGTTCTTAGGGGATACTATGCAGATTTCGATTATTGTTTTTAACCGGAGCGGAGTAAAGTAAGCATTTTAAACAGTTATTAATGAAATTTGTGATCCTTGTTTTCCTATTGGGAAACCAATAGTTTTGGTCTATTTGATTCAGACATTTTTCTACACCGAGATGTCCTACCTGTTCATGAATTGATCGAATCAAATTGTTTATCATTTCCGCCGGTACGTATAGTTTTAACCTATTTGAAGGTGAGAGTTTGTATACTACTCCGTCTTGCAACTGAAATCCTTGAATGCTCGTTTTCTCTAGCTTTCCTTTCAATAGTTGGATCTGCGGGTCCCTAGCTTGAGCGACACGTATCTGGAAGTCTATGTCGACATCGTGAATTGCGGCCAGGTATTCGAGCCGACTTAAAGCGTCTACATGGCTCATTGATGTTCCGGGACGATGTTGAATCGTGTAGTTGTAGTTCTCTAGGAAAAGCGACCATCGTGCTATTTTAGCCGAAGCATTTTTATTCTTCAAAGTCTCTACTAAAGAATTGCAATCTGTTACGATCTTGATGGGAACGCCATGTACATATGCATGAAATCGCTTGAGCGCATAAATTACGGCTAAGGTTTCGAGCTCATAGCTATGTAACTTAGCTTCATCGGCCGAAGTGGTCTTTGAGAAATATGAAATAGGATGATATTTACCATCATCCTGTTTTTGTAAAAGTACGGAACCGAATGCTAAAGAGCTTGCATCACAGTGAAGCTCCGTTTCACGCTTTGGGTCATATATGGAAAGTACTGGAGCTTCAATCAATTTGTCTCTTAGTGTTTCAAAAGCCTTTTTGCAATTGTTGTCAAATACGAATGGGGCTTTGGTTTTTAAAAGGTTGGTCAAAGGTTTAGCAATAGTTGAAAAATTGGAAACCAATCTACGGAAGAATGAAAATAAACCTATGCATTGTTGAACTTGTTTTACATTTTGCGGAATAGGATAATTCTTAATTGTTTTAACATGGTGATCACTAGGACATATGCCTGAGGGGCTGGTTTTATATCCTAAATAATCCAAATCGTTGTATGCAAATTTGCATTTGTCCAAGCGTAGTTCTAGCCCATTTTCACGTAGTGTACGTAAAACATCTCCCACTAATTGAAAATGTTCATCAAAGTCTTTCGAAGCAGTAAGAATATCATCAATATAGACGACTAATTTTTCATTGTCAATGAATTTTCTTAAAATCGTATTTATAAACCGCTGAAATTCAGCTGGGGCATTTTTTAGGCCAAATGGCATACGAGTATATTCGTATTGGCCGTCAGGGGTGACGAAAGCCGTGTACTGAATTGATTCTTCGTGCATTTGCACTTGATGAAAGCCACTCTTAAGGTCGAGTAGCGTAAAATATTTTTTGTTTCCTAAATGCTCGAGGCATGTTTCTATTAAAGGGAGTGGATAGTTATCGCGAATGGTAATTTTATTTAGCGGTCGATAGTCGACACACTTACGAATCTCTCCGTTTTTCTTTCTTACCAGTACCAGTGCCGAGGCGTAAGGTGAATTGCTAGGTCGTATTATATTTTTTTTCAAAAGGTCCTTTACTATTTCTTTTACTTTATCCCTCTCGGCAAATGAGAGTCGTCTTGGTTTTGTAAAAACGGGAACATCATGTGTCAAACTAATCCGCATTTTATGAGTCACTGGTAGGATTTGTTCTTCTGGAAAGTTTAGGTAATTGTTAACCACGATTGAATTAATGACAATGCTTTGTTGTTTAGATAAATGTTTACCTATTTTTATCGCGCTCATCGTTTCATCGCTCATATCTATCGAACACATTTCAAGAAAAACGTTGGTAATTGATTTCTCATGCTCAGATTGGTCGAACGCTAATATGGAATTTTCAGAAATTTTGGAATCGGACAAAACGGAATCTGGACCCGCCTCCAACGAGGAGCCCTGTATTGAACTATGCAACAGACCCAAAGTTTGAAGCCTCTGGACAACATCCGGTTTTGTATTCTTTATATATTTATTTAAGTTCATAATATAGGGTTTGTTATAAATTTTACGTAACTGCGCAAGAATGATTTTGAATTCAGATAATAGATCTCTCCCAACTATCATAGACAACGACATGTAATTTTTAGGCAAAATAATGAAAGTATGAGTACGGATTTCATTACGAAAGCGTATTTGTAATTCAATGTTTCCAAGTGTTTGAAGGTTACTATTCCCTATTCCACGAAATCCGCTCGGTATGGGAGTATGTAGTTTTGTTTTTGGAAATATATCTTCATTGACGAAGCTTTTAGCACTACCGGAATCAAAAAGACATGTTATGTTAAACCATGAGCTCCAAACTTTAGTTTTCTTTAAAGCGACACTTACCTCCTGATAGGCATCGAGCTGCAGAACGTTTCCATTATTCGCGTCATCTACATTCGGTGTCTCATTTTCGTTGCTCTGAACTGCGGCTGCTGTTGGTTGTCGTCTAACTACGTCGGGACAGTTACGGATGACGTGAGATGTACTGCCGCATCGGAAGCAGGAACCCAAGGCTCGACGAGGTTTAGTACATTGTGATGAATGGTGTCCAAAATCTGAGCAGTTGTAACAACGAGGTGTTTCTGTTGGCGCCTGTCTCGGGGCCACTAATCTCGGAACATTTGAGTAGTGGGCAGAAGGAATGCGGCGTTCTATATTTTTGCGCATCAATAAATGTGTTTCACAGCGCTTAATGTTGTCGATCAGATCATATATGTTGCTGTAGTCCTTTGTGACGAGACTATCGTAGAGAGGATCACGGGATAGTCCTCTAATGGCGTAAGTGATAATAGCATCGTCACTCACATTGCCTGACTTCCCCAACGCGTTAACCCGATACACGTAACTTGTATATGATTCGGCGGACTTTTTGTAAGCTGCGGCTAGTTGGCTGTGAATCACAGCGTCATTGCAGCGATCGGGAAACGCCTTTTTAATTTCAACAGCAAATTCGTCGAAAGTTTTAATCGTATGACGAAATCCATTATACCACTCATTGGCCGCGCCGGTTAAGCGGCTACCTGCATACAAAAGCGTCGTTCGATCTTGCCACTCGTACAGTTCGCTATTATAGCGGATTGTGTCAATCCATCGGTTGATACCGAGACCATCCGAAAATTCTGGTATCAGATGTTTAAGCTCGTCAGGGTGTACCAATCTGCCGCTTTCCACTTTCACTTGTCGCTGTTCCATTTCCTTGATTTTCTCGCGTAGTGCAAATAGTTCCCATCGATGAGAATCGTTTTCAGCCAAGCTGCCATCTTTGGGAGGAACGATTTTCTCTTTCACCGAAATGGCGGCTGGTTCCTCGTGTTTTCTATTGTTCGTCACTACGGCGTCATCAATACGTGGGTTCTGGGAACTGGAGCTGTTTGACGATCGTTCCTCAATTTTCATCCCCGGTTCACATTGTTGGTACAAGTTGCGAAGATGTTGAATAGTTGCCGAGGGGGGCACTTCGATACCAGCAGCTTCCAAGGCACATAATAACTCATCTTTTGTAGGCATTTTGTTGCGTAAAATGACTTCGTATCCCACTTCTGAGTTGTAAAGTTGCGGAATTTTTCGGAACGGAAAAGACGAAGAATCGGAAGGTGTGCGCTGTTCTGATTCTCGAGCACGAATGCCGTTTTATTCTGACGTTTACGCCTACGATGCTTAAATGTTAACGTATACCGCGACCAAGGTGTTTATGTTTTTTGAGGTGTATTCACATACAATTTTCGGTTTCTACAGGATCTTGTTTTCGCCAAGGAGTTTTTGCCTCGCTGCAGCTGGAGCGGGAGGAATGCAAAACTTGCTAAAAAATATATAGCAACATTTTGCAGCTTTTTAAGAAGATTGGGAGCACCAATAAAGTTATAATAGCTCTCGGATTTGCTCGAGATTATTTCGGGAAAAAATTGCGGTACGCGTATCAACGCGTGCCAAAAAAACCGGACCCTGTAGTGGATGGTGACGGGGATGGTGGGTACAATTTAAATATAATTTAGCATATATTAAGCTAGTCTAGTTAAGTATTGATTAGATAGCTATAGGTGACCAATTTAGCGTAGTAAGTTAAGGTTAGCATAGCATAGGTAAGCATCGTTTAGCATAATTTGTTATTAAAGCAGAATTGAACAATTAAATCACGTGAAAAAAACCTTTTTTTATTTCATAATGAATTAATATTTACATGGATTTTTTATTCGTTTATTTTTTTATATTTATATTAATATGATGATCTCAATATGATTTGCCCTTTCATCCGGTCTCGTAGTACAGTCGTCAACTCGTACGACTTAACAACATGCCCGTCATGGGTTCAATCCCCAAATAGACCGCGCTGCCATACTTAGGACCGACTATCCTGCTATGGGGGGGGGGGGAATCAATTAGTCACTGAAAGCCAAGCCCACAAGTGGGTACAGGCAGGCCTTGACCGACATCGGTTGTTGTTGAGCCAAAGAAGAAGAAGAAGATACTTAAAGTAAATACTCTAACACGCGCAATCAAATGAAATGCGAGTGGCACGTTATGATAGGCTATGCTTTTCTTATTTGCTAGTCAACAAAACAAAATAAATAAATAAAATAAAGATGTACTATTAATTGTCAAAGCATTTTGGTTAATTTTGCGATGTAGTTCCTTTGTTGCAAATAATTATCTCTGTTGATGAAATTGGATGCGCAGTGTCCGCTTTCCTTCTAATTAAAAATGAAACTTAACGAAAAGCTAGTCGATAAAAGTAGCCCGTTTCTTTCCTCAAATCAGTCGACCAAACGACTTTCGGCGTAGTTATTTTTGGTTTGTTTATTTGCCGTTAGAGCCGGTCTCGTAGTACAGTCGTCAACTCGTACGACTTAACAACATGCCCGTCATGGGTTCAATCCCCAAATAGACCGCGCCGCCATACGCAGGACTGACTATCCTGCTATGGGGGGGAATCAATTAGTCACTGAAAGCCAAAGTCCACAAGTGGGTACAGGCAGGCCTTGACCGACATCGGTTGTTGAGCCAAAGAAGAAGAAGAAGAAGATTTGCCGTTAGAAAGGTATGTGTTAATGGCACAAATATAAACTCGCCCTCTTTGGCGGTTTCTACAGCAGCAAGTTTGCACAGTATTGAGCTGCTCAGCGTGCGTTGAGTTTGACCGGAATTAACGTCTTTAACACTTCCCCTAAATATCAAAACATGCTCTGAAGGGCAGGGCTGGCTAAAAGCAGAATATTTCTGTTTCAGGGCATGCCCTTCAACGATTAGCTGCGCGCCCTGTTGTGTTGCGGTGTGGTACTTAACGATGGTGCCATCATTTGTCATGTACCACTGATCGCGAAAATTGGTTCGCAACATCAAACCTTTCCTCACAGTGGCAATTATCTCTTTGCCTTTTACCATTCGGGTGGTGCATTCTACTGCAGTTGCTGGATTGCATTCTTTAGCAACCTCGATGTGCTCTAGCTCAATCACTCGATGAACTGCTTGTGCTAGGCTGTTCCTCCCAGAATGGACCAATTTTCCCACATCGTGCAGCTTCGCCTCGTAATCGTATGCCAATGTAGTGTTAATATCCCCAAATCGAAATACGTCATCGTAAACGTGCAGCAGATTATGCACATTGCTGTTCACAATCGTGGGGCTGTAAACATGAGCATAATCTGCCACAAACTGCTCCAGCAACGATGCTGCATACTCTCATTTTTCCTCATGGTGCGACGTGGAGAGGAAAGTGATCGCAACAAACAACAGCATGAAATGCTGGTACGCTGCATCGCAAAGTCTGTCCTTCAGTACTACGAAACCTGCATAATGCAAAAACATCCTGTATTCGGATGCCTTCCACAGCTTTACATAAGGCAAGTTTCGCAACCTTCGTAGGAAGGTTCGCAAAGCAGGCTTAGTCGATGAAGATGTGCCGACATTTCACGCTGTTGCTGTCGGGACAGCTTCAACTACACCTCTGGATGGCCGTTAATCCATATGTCCATTTTTCTTGCCAGCACTCCTTTATCAATCAGGTGCATGCAATCCAACACAAAATCCATAATCATATGACAGTTTATCATGTCGGATAGTGGAGTAGGGTGGATGGAACAATTCGTCAGTCCTTTCTTGGGTATCTGTACTGTATGGGAAATACATCCGGTGCCCACACATTTGCCCTTCCACTGTGCATTTGTGACAAGCGCTGTATGAAGTATGGCCTTTCACACCTATAAAATGAATTACAAAAATAAAACTCACATAAGTTGCGATACTAAATTTCTCCAAATAACCTCAAACCTACCTTTTATAAACGATTTTGCTGGTGCATCGACAATGATGGCTCGCAAACAGACCCAATATAATTGCTGCCCAATTGCCAAATGATTTGTCTGAAGATCGTTCATCTCCTCCACAAACCGCCTTAAATACTCCTCCAGGGAGTGTGGTTTGGATTCGCCACAGAATATGGCCACCACCATAACGGGAGAATCGGGCACGTTATAAATCTTCATCAAAATCGGCCAAAACTGAGACCGACTGCTTTTGTAGAGCGGCATACCATCTACAAAAAAATCGATCTCAAAACCCTTGACAGGAGGTTTTACATTGCTAAAATAAAATCAAACATACACACTAGTGATAACACGGAACAATCCATTAATTGTAATGGAAAACTTATCCACTTTTCAACACTTACCGATAATATTGCTGCAAACATGTAGCCACACCTCTGTACCACAGACTTCCTCCGCCGATGAACGTTACCGCCGCTTTCGTCGATTTCGACACCGGTGTGTGCATCAGCGTCCGGGGATCGCGTGGCAATTTTCAGTGCGGTTGGTGCTGCCTAATGTGGGCAAGTAAAAGGGTCAAAGCTCTATGAGTTGGGCCGGTCTGTAGTGCCCACAGTCTCAAGCCATCCTCAAACGACGCTTCGCCGAACGGACGATCTTGCAGCGGCACCTCGTGCGGCAAACCACCGTCCGTATCGGTATCAGCACCGCTGCTGTAGCCCATCGCACCTTCCTCCTCACTATCGCTCATCGATGATAGGAGATTTTCTGTACAGTAAAAAAAATAGACACAACGAACGTCAAGTTATTGATAAAGAATGAAATAAAATCATCTCCACTTACCGGACACTTCCATATGTTTGAAGCCTTCGTCGCTTACCAATGGCAAAGCATCAACAGACACGTGACTATCTAAAATAGCCAAAAGAAATTCATTAACAACACTTGGCACGACTTGGAACACTTTCGATCAATCCTTTTTTTTTGCTCTTTTTGCATTACACTTACCCATTGTTGTGGATTGCGGAAGGCTAGCACGTGCACATTCCTCCTCCCATTCCTGCAAGCGCCGCTTCAGCAAACGATCACGTGCATGGTACACCATACCACTTCGCTTATCACGACGTGTTGCCATTATCACAGCACTTGCTTAATTTTCGCACAAATTGATTGAAAATTTCACGGGATCAGTAAGAACGGATTGTGCACTCTATGATGATCAAATTGCGTTAGAAGCTTCGATTACAATTTCTAGGCGCCAAACGCGATCGAATCAGACAACATCCACATGATAGAAAAGGACAACACGACATGCACATGAAAGGGAACACAGTTTGACAGGCGCTCATAGGACTGAATATACACGCAAGTGTGTTCGGTACCGGCCCTAACCGAGAGAGTACACTCCACTCAAATCACGATTGGCAGCGAGCTACACGCGCGTAAAAGGGAACGATATAAAAGCGAAAGCGAGAAAGGATTAGTTCATGAGCGCCCGTGAGTTGCATGTATGGCGAAAGCCAGAGAATTGAGTGATTTTTCGATCGCATTGCGCTGCAGGAAGATGCGAGAGCGCGAGATGCGAACGCACAAAATGCGAGCACAAGAGATGCGTGCCGTACGCACCTGTATTGTCGCTTAAAACTCTCAAACGAGTGACACACGGACAATCACATACACTACACACACTTAACACAGTACACTACGCACTGTACACTTACTACTAGGCATGGGCTAATTGTGCGAGACCTATGCCGCACACTCAGTTCACTCAAGTGTGCGGCTGACCACCGCACGCGAAAAAGTGTACGGGTAGGTCTTCCGCACGCATAAGGAATGACTTCGGTTGTGACTGATTGAACGAAAAAAAAACATTAATTTTAGTCGACTGTGTTCAACAGTCAAATAAAAAATCGATCACACTCTGAGCGAGAAAGAATACGCAAATTGTTAGCGTATTTAGTTGGGTCAGTCGCACTAAAAGAACTCCTGTCCAAGACTGACATGGAACGAGAAATACACTCATACCCGTTGGGTCAGTCGCACACTGCCGCACGCGTGTTCAGTTTGGTCAGTTGCACACACAGCTGCACAAAAAGAACTTCTGTCGCACACTGCCGCACGTTTGCTCAGTTCGTTCATTCGCACACAGCCGCACAAAAAGAACTTCTGGCGCACACTGCCGCACGCGTGTTCAGTTGGGTCAGTCGCACACAGCCGCACAAAAAGAACTTCTGTCGCACACTGCCGCACGTTTGCTCAGTTCGTTCATTCGCACACAGCCGCACAAAAAGAACTTCTGGCGCACACTGCCGCACGCGTGTTCAGTTGGGTCAGTCGCACACAGCCGCACAAAAAGAACTTCTGCCGCACACTGCCGCACGTTTGCTCAATTCGTTCATTCGCACACAGCCGCACAAAAAGAACTTCTGCCGCACGCTGCCGCACGTGAGGTCAGTTGGGTCAGTCGCACACAGCCGCACAAAAATAACTCACACTGACTACGCTAGTAATATGCTCGTTCTCTCTGCGCTGTCGGATCAGTCGCACACAGTCATACAAAGAACTGCTACCGCACACTGTCCTGATGAAACACAGGGTTTGATGTCTTTTTGGTTGTTTCTTCATTTTTTGGATTTATCTCACATTTTATTGCATGCTTCCCAAATTATTTTGGACTCATTCCACAATTTATTATTTGTTTCTTATATAATTTTGTATTCGTTTTGTGATTTATTCTTACCATCCCAGTTGTTTTGAAACAAATAATTGAACAAATTTTATGAAACGTTAAATAATCGTGATCCATAAACCCTGTAATAGGAGACAAAATTGGTATCAATAGCATCTTCTTCCTTCTCATTTTCTGCTGATTGTTTTTTACGTAGCACCAGACATTCTTAGCGTGGGGAACTGTGTGGTATTGATATGTATCGAATGTAAGAGCAAGGAGGGAAAAACATACACTAGGTATTCGCTAGTTGAATGATTTGAAATGTGGATCATTTTTTTAAGTTGCATGGTCGATGTGAGATTTATAAATCGATGATTTTTAATCTTGAAATATTCACCACATGCAAAATCAAAAAATCTCCAAATCTTTATATTCTTTTGCTTTTTATCATTTAAAAAAATATGCCAATTCAAAATGCAATACATGTCACACATTACAATTTCAATTAGCGAGCTCAAACTGTACCATCCCACGATTTTTTATTCGAACACCATTACTAGTGAGGCATGCTTTTCGCACACTAAGTTGATGAGTGCAATATGTATATAAAAGAACGTCAAGTATTCGGAAAGTGGCTTACCCATTATGAATGAGTCCCTCGTTTGTTGGTGTTGTATGAATAATATTGCAGTAGGTAACAAAGTGAAATAGTATTGAAGTGCGTTTCCGGTATCAGAGTTTTAGCTTCGCATTGTCGTTGCGATTCCTATTTTGGTTGTGTATCGAATCAGTCGCATTAAAGGAAAGTACCCAGTTTGAAAATTCATAACGCGTGAATACTTTTTCTGTGGAAGAATCGGCAGGGATAACCTGATAACTAATTAAAGGTAAGTTGCTTTATTATTTTTAACTTTGGTAAAAGATTTTTTAAGGCCCCCCCTATGGCAATCGAAGCAGCTCTGACAAGAAAAACGAGATAGTGTGCGGTTGATCGGTCATGCAATCTGTCAAATATTCAAAAAATAAAGTTTGTTTACATTTTGAACCGAACGATAGCTCTCACGATGTACAACGGCGAATGATTAAAAAAAGCATACATCGGTGATGAAAGTGTTGTGTGTAATGTGTAAAATAAACATCCGAAAAATTATAAATGGCGGTAGAATCGACTTCGCACGCCTGAAAGCAGTTTAGGGTAAGTAAAGCATAGCCAATAATTGTAATATTAAATCAATTAAAGCGGTGTTTTCTATGCAGCTGTTGTGCAACCGTGTTGAGCCGGCGAACGTTCGAAAGCGGGAAGAAAGAATGCCGGCAATCCAACTAAACGATGTTCGATCATGGAAAACAAGGTAAGTTGTAATGAACGTAAGTAAGTAATGAACGTAATTCTTCCACCAGGCTTTCCAAAGTCA
Organism: Anopheles gambiae; assembly: GCF_943734735.2. Taxonomy (NCBI): domain Eukaryota; kingdom Metazoa; phylum Arthropoda; class Insecta; order Diptera; family Culicidae; genus Anopheles; species Anopheles gambiae. Next base: position 137,654 of record NW_026902737.1, read on the forward strand.
CCTTACTTGCAGCTTCTCCTTGTTCAACAACTGCAGTTTCATCAGCTTCCAGTTTCGAAATCAATCTAGCTCGGATGTCCGCATCCCGTGGCGATTGGAGTCCACAGACAAATCGGAGAGCTTTGAATTGATCCGACGTGAGCTTGGAAAGTTGAAATGCTTCGTAGTGTTTGTTGACCATGGCGGCATACGAAGTAAAATCATCCGCGTCACTCTTGGCGTACTGCAGGCACTGGTAACGGGAGTGAAAACCCGACTTCTGGCGACCAAACAACTTCTTCAGTTTTGTAATGGTCTCATCCAGAGAGAAATCGCGAGGATGCTTTGGCAGAATAGCAAATTGGCATTGGCTTTGGCATCAAAGAATACTCCTGCGTCCGGATCGTACAGGAAATCTTGGATTCCATTTGCCAACGACTCGATTGTCTTCTCGCTTCCGCTAGCCGCCGTCGAAAAAGTTCGATTTGCTAAAATTTCGATCTGCTGCTGCTGCTTCGCGACGAGATTCGCCAACTTGCTCGTTTGGTGGTTAACTTAGAACTTATTTATTGCTAAAGAAGGCATAGGCTACTACGCCTAGGAAGCGAAATTATGCTGAGGCAAAATCCCACTGATTGGTAGTCATAGCCTACTACACAAAGCCCGCACGCCGTTGGACGCTTGGACAATTCCTTTTACAGGCATTCGGTGACCAGTTTGCGAAACGTCTTGCCGCACGCCTGGTACAGGCCCTTCTAGTTGTGGTACGGCGCAGTTCCGGTCGCTATCTCGATCGCGGTAAAGCCGAACGACTAGAAGCCGTATCCGTGGTCCAGCTCCATCTCCTCCGGCGCCATCCAGCACGACGCCAGCCGATAAACGTGTGGTACACCTTCTGCCGCGACATGTCTCCATCGGTGGCGAGCCACGCGCTCATCCGCTATATTTAAGGAGCCGTCGTCGCCGGGCAGTATGATGGCCACCTTGATGTAATGGATGTAATGTAATGTACCTCGAACGTAATGGGCAATGCGAAATGTGCACTCAATTGGCAAGCGCACAGCAAGATCCAGCAAACGTTACCGACAGTCTTTGTCGCCGTGAAAATGCTTCTAATGCACGGGTGAGTTGGATTATAACTACAAGCATACGTTTTTTTTTTTCTTTCTTTAGTTTCAGCTAATGCCAGACGAACGATCGAATGACTGTTGCCTCGGAAGGGAGGTCTCATTGCGGATACTGACTTGGATGTGATGCCACCGAGTCGATTGGTCGCAGTTGGCCCTGGTGCTTTGAATGAGGCGACATCGGAGAAGCTGAACGCTTCGTGGACGTGTTGTGTTTAGATTAGGAGCGGGCGTGTTGTGTGCAGATCTCGATCGGCGAAGTGCTGTAGTGATTTTGTGTAGTGATTGTGTCTATATGTATGTTTTAAGTGTGATTGCTTTAGTTTTATGCAACTAAATCATGAGCATCGGTTTCTGTATTGAATACTTCGAAAGCATGTATACAAGTGTACAAAATACAGTGTAAATGGGATGAACTAGTTTCGTTAAAAGGTGTCGAACTTTGTACGTTATAGTAGGTCCTTTGTTTTTGTGTGGTGTGTAAACATTAAGTAAGATTGATATCAGTGCTGGAGTGAATTCTTTACTGAATAAAATAGTGTCCAAATATTGTTTTAAAAAACTGTGTGTTTTGTGTATTTTTCGGTAGCAAAAAAATATCACTAAAGTGCAAAAAGGTAAGAAATCAGTGATTGCGTTGAAAGGAAATTTCTCAGCTACGATGTTCTCCTTTTTTTTTGTTTTTGGCCCGATGTATTCGCTTCCGCATTCTTCATAGTGTGCATATAAATGATTGTTCCTAGGTTCCGCTAACAATGTGTTTTAGACGATGCAGTTGCATAATGTGAACAAAACGATAATGTGTAAATATGATGATGTAATTTCCCTGCCTGGTTGTCTGGCTGGCTGATTGGATGGCAGAATGGTTCACTGGCTGGTTAGTGCTGACTAAAATCGGATGCGCTTGGCCCCGCCGGAGTGCCGCGTGCATCATACATTGGTGTTCCGTTGCTAGTGCTCGGCTGAGCAGATATTTTGTAATATTTTATCATCGAAAACCCTCACCGCTCATTTCTTTCCTTTTTATGCATTTTATATTTTTCATCAGTAGGAGTATCTCGTTTAATTTATTTATTTATTTATTTATTTATTTATTTATTTTTTTAGAAATTGAAGTACATAAATCGGTCTATCCGTTTATATCGGTTTCATAAGCCTCTTCAATCGTTCAATGGTCAATCAATCATGGTCAACACTCTTACACTTCTGACGAACGTAAGTATGAACTGAATGAAAAAATATGCTCAGTATTGAATTGTGATATGTTCAAACCCAATTCATAGACAGATCAATTGCATTTGAGTGCAAAAAAAAAAAAATACTGCTTATACATTGTTTCATTTTGGTTTTCTCTCTCTCCATCTCTCTCTTGATAGGAATGCCTGGTCGCTAGCTGCAGCTTCCCATCGATGTAGGCACTCGATCTTCGAGGTTTTACTTCACCTGATCTAGCCATCGAACTCGCTGAGCTTCCTTGCTTCTAGTACCGAACTGAGTGCCGCTTTCGAACACCTTGCTGTTGGGGCACGAGTCTGGCATCTTTACAACATGTCCCAGCCAGCGCAAACAGCCATGTCCGACGCGCCATACGGCTTCAGTAAGCTCGTGGTTGATCATTCGCATCCACACCCCATGCTCGAATTCACCGCCAAAGATGATCCGGAGGATGCGTCGGCCATCGTGTTTCGCCGCTGTCCTTTGCATGCTGTAAAGAAACATACCTATTCATCGTCGGCCAATGGTGCAGCACGAGCGCAACGTGATACATCGTGACATCATCCGGAAAACTTGCAGCTTCCGGGCACGGTGGTGATCTGAAGATTGCCGATTTCGGTTGGTCCGTGTACGAGCCGACCTTGTTCCAGTACGATGCTGTGCGTTTCGCTCGACTATTTATCGCCCGAGATGGTGCATGGTCAGCCGCACATAAAAACTGTCGATCTATCGAATTTGGGCGTGCTGGCGTACAAGCTGCTGTGCGGTAAGGTCCCGGTTTTGGCGACCACGTATGATGAAGCTGCAGTTTAAGATGCCGCCAGATATGACGAAGCCGGCGGCCCATCTGATCTCGCGACTGTTCGTTAAGGATCTGGCCAGCCGTATGCCGCTGAAACATGTTGCGTCCATCCCTGGATTCTGCTGCACGTGCACAAAAAGTAAATAGGAATTGCTGCTACCATGTACCATATATCGTTATGTTCTCACTAAGTATGTTTATAAGATACCTGTACCTTTTAGTTTTTTAAACCCTATCTCTTATAAGAAGTAGTGGTATTTGAATTTAATATGAACAAGGCAAGTGTAATGATAAGTAATGATAATTGTTATTTGTGTGTTCACTCAATTGTTATTATACTTTCTTCATGTTCAACATATGTTATTATTTCAATTATTAACAATAAAATATGGCAAAATATTTTTTAAGCTATAGATCGTCTTTGTATTGAATGAGTGCAATTGATGGGTTTTGCATTATGATGATCAAGACCGTGACCAGCCTCTCGGGGTGCCTTTGGTGCCTCAGTTCTGTATGAAGGAGAGCGTAGAAGGGTATGGCTATATTCTTTTCGGCGCTGCCATGCACCTTTCGGTGCAACGATAAGATAGAGTTAATGTTTTGTTTTTGAAGATATGTTATATGTTAGGATAATTTGTTCGGCTATTTGTTTAGATGACCTAATCAAATAGCTACATGACGGTGTAATTTGGAATAGGAAAAAAAATATTAATCATTCCGTATGCCCTAATGGCAGAATGCTGGTTTCTATATAGGATAAACGTAGTTCTATTCCCTCGCGCAGCACACACCAACCAGTGATTGACTATCCGGTTAGGTGATACGAATAAGTCTTGTAAGCATTTATACATAACGTCAGCATGGCCACGTTTGTCGGCTGTAGCGGAAATAAAGCATAACAATTATTTATTTGTTACGATATAAATAGGAAGAAAGTGCAACGCTGTGCGGTCCCGTGATACAGTCATCAATTCGTACGACCTAATAACATGCCTATCATGGGTTCAAACCTCATACGGTCCGTCCCCCCGTAGCAAGGATCAACTATCCGGCTGCGTGGTACCAAATCAGTTTCGAAAGCCTGTACAGGTCGACATGTTCGCGTCGTTAAGCCAAAAAGAAAGAAAGTGCTACGTTGTCGTGATGGATACGGTAAAAGTGCTTCCGTCTTAACAGAAGGTGTTCTATCATCTACCAAACCGTTGTGTGAGAAATGCAACTAGCTTGCGAAAAGGTTTGGTCAGTCTGCTTCATGAAAAAACAATCAATGTAGTCAGGTGTTTTTACTTCTCTTATTCGTCTTTGGATATAACTGTTGTCATTAATGGCATGCCTGTACCACTAATGGATGTATCAGTGTAATTAAGCTATTGATTACCCAGATCAGGATAGTCAGTCCTACGTATGAGGGGCTTGAGCCCATGACGAGCATGTTGTTTGGAAAACTAGTTTAGTGCATAACAATCAACTTATTTTCCTTCATTGAAGAACAGAGAAGCTGTTGTGGTCCGATCGAACTTAGCCATTCTGTTCATCTGGGTGTGCCACTCAGCGATAGCAGTCGACGGCTTCCGTATGATGTGTGCGTGGAAGGATGTGCGTGAGTTACAGGTCGCTGACGAGACGATTGAGAGAGAGATAGTGCAAAAAAGAGGGAGATTTAACCTACAGCGCACATGTAGTGAGTATTCTCATTCGTGCGGCTGAGCTAAGGCAAATAGGACTAACGGGCCCGTGCTATTCATTTATAATTAGGGAATAAAGGATTTTATATGTTTGTGTCAATGCAAAGTAATCGTCTTCATCATTGTAATTAACGTCCATGCATCCGACATCAAAGAAGCCAAAGCAATCAGAAACCGATTGAAGATTTTAAAGCTCGCAGGCCACAGCGGGCATTAAGCACTGTTGTGGAAGGTCAGTGTTTTACGAACAAGAGCCCAACTGAATAGGAAAGGACTGTTCGAAGGGGAGTGGTTAGTTCCAACATGTGATCGTCCTGATGATAGTTTTAAGAGTATGTTCCTTTAGTCAAATAATTATTGTTTAAAATACGGTCGAGTAAAATACGTATGTTTGTCAATGATAATAAAAGGTCAAGGCTAAGTATGTAGAGAGAAAAAATAAATAAATAAATAAATAAAAATAAAACATAGTCCCCCGATCCTGTTAGTATACGATCGTCAGCAATTGACGTCGCATTCCAGCTAGCACCACGAGGAGGTAGGATTCGGAGTTCCAAGATAGCGGTTGCATAATAATACATCCGCTTCCTGGCATTAGCTAGCCAGCTGGAAAGAGCTCGATGAATTTAAAGTGTTTAAAAATACGAAGAACAATATGTTAATACTTACTCAAACTCCTGAACTGATTGGATGGCACGCAAGATGGTAATGAAATTGTTGGGCTGGGCTCGCTTAAGCTGGTACTCGCGTATATATTCTATTAATGCTCCCCGGTTTGTGCCTTTAGATCTTAAAAAGGGCTTGACCCAGCGCCATAAATTCTCGATGGTCTGTGTGTGTACTAATGGATCGCTTGGGTCGACAAAATTTTCGGAATGGTTTATCATCTCGTGCTCATACCCTTTTCCGTCTAATCCGATGTAGGCACGCCAACCATCCGTCACAATTGTCGTTCCGGGGGCCACATTGTTCATTATAATGCCCTGCAAGTTGCCAGCGTCGCGTTTCTGAACCAGCTCCAGAAAAATCTCTTTTGTCTCCCGACAAATACCACCGACGAGCCAAACCTGGTTGTTGTCCGCGATCCGTCCTCTGTGGTACTTCCGTTTGGTAATGACGGACTCGTCGATCTCCACAGTGAGCCCTTCGCCTCCGATCTGTTGTCGGTGGGTTTCCACATATTCAGCGCTAATTTCACGGAGTATTTTGAACCATTTTAGAATGGCTGTCTTACCTACAATGAGATAAAAATAAAACAAAACAAAAAATTAATCAAAACCGACTGATTGAAAAAAATACTAAAAATAAATTACCGGCTGCACATTCAGCTTCCGCAACCATCCGCGTCGTATTTCGAGACCACTCGAAGGTTATCTCCATCAACTGGGATAGAGACAGCCTCGAATTTTTGAAAATACTATCCGTGCGGACAGTACATTCCCAGCCGGTGCAGCTCGATGTAGGCTTGCAAATCCATTTGCAAGCATTGGAGCGCTTGGTTACCTTCAGCTTCATTTGTCTCTTGCACTTGCTGCATTGTTGCGTTGGCGGCAAGAGTTCCGCTTCCTGCAAAAGACGAACCAACCCTTCCTCATCCGCGGTTAGCTTCTTCAGGTCACTGGAATTTTTGACTGCTGCAAATATATCCATGGTTAATGGTTTGTCCTGAAAATAAAACTTTCAAAAAGAGAGAATCTTTAATCTGTACACCACTTTGTTGATCAAAACATTCAATTACATACGGAGCAATATTTTCCCGCGCGATCTACACTTCCACACATAACCGATTTTACTCATTCGTTAGTACAATACATTTAAACACACTCAACCGATATCGACGATTGATTGTGTGGTTTGTGAAGTAGTGATGTCCTGCTCGACCCGCACCAACCGGATTGGAGACATCCGGAAGCAACTCGGAGTCGTTCGAAACGACCCGTAAGATTCAAGGAGGTTCAGTAGGTGCAACGATTCCGGAAATCCGGTAGGTGCAAGAAAGCAGTCTCGATTCCGACACGTTGGTGCATTTCGGGTCGGGTCAAGGTAGGTTCAATACTCGACCAGAAATCGCTGCACCAACGGGTCGAAGTCGCTTGTCACCTACTCATCATTCGGGTCGACCCGAACTCGTTACACCCGCGGGTCGGAATCGATTACAGCGTATA